>NC_045551.1:61535102-61615102 GCF_009769535.1 Thamnophis elegans | reverse complement strand
GTTTACAGAGTTATAGATAAGTTCTAAAGCATTTTTCCCAATAAAATGGTGGTGAGGGTGCGCATCTCCCGTGGAGATTCGCATCCTCACCACCCTCCAGGCCTTCCGCAAAGCCCTTAAAACTTGGCTGTTCCGACAGGCCTGGGGCTAAAGAACTGTTGCCCCTATCTCGAATGGTATGATTGTTGCGTGTTTTTTAATTATGTATTGTTTTGTGTTGTTGTTAATTTGTCTGTATCCCCCTTCCCTGGTTTGAGTTGTGAGCCGCCCTGAGTCCCCCTTCGGGGGAAAAGGGCAGCATACAAATGAAATAAACATTCAACATTCAACAACATAAAATTCAAATTCATTGAAGTAATATAGGCTAAGCAGGGGTTTACTATCTGAATGATATTTGCAACTAAGCTTACATTCATGCCCAAGAATCCTAACGGTCACACAATATTTGGTTGCAAGAATCTTCAAGAAAGAATGACTGATCAGGGCTCTTCTGGCATGTTTTCTTATGACAGATCAAGATTCTTTTTGAGATGGGTTGCCAACAAGTTATTTACTTCATTGTATTTCAGCACTTGCCAAACATGAAGTAGAAATGAGGAGCACCTCACAAAATAAGTTCTTCTGGCTTTTGCAAGGATGTATGTTCACCTTATTTGATTATCATTTTGTTAGTGAGATTAGTCTGTTAACTTCAGATAAATGAAAAATAATGGACCTTTAAAAAAAAAGAATTAAGAACATCCCTGATACATCTTAGGAATACTGATGCCGCCTATTGTTTATTAATGTTCTTGATAAGAGGAAGTTTTCATTGACACACATCATATATAGGAAGAAGGAAAGAGGGAAAGAAGGAAGGGAAGGGAAATGAAGGGAAGGAAGTCTTTTGAAGCATTATAGAAAAAAATGTTTATTTATAGGTGTAAATAATGCTGTGGCAAACAGGTGATGGTGGACAGGGCCAGGCAAAGAATATAAGATAGTGTCTTTATGTTAAGTTTTCAAAAAGTGAATGAAAATGGGAACCATCTCATGTTCTCACTTGAAACTAAAGGTGGGTATCATCTATTCCTCCTCTTCCTTTTCTTCTTCTTCTTCTTCTTCTTCTTCTTCTTCTTCTTCTTCTTCTTCTTCTTCTTCTTCTTCCTCCTCCTCCTCCTCCTCCTCCTCCTCCTCCTCCTCCTCCTCCTCCTCCTCCTCCTCCTCCTCGTCCTCCCATTGACTGGTAAATGTTTATTTATGCCTCTAATTACTCTGAAAAAGACACTTAGGAACCCATTAACCAAGACCCTAATTGCAATATAGACAGTCCCCCAAAGGCCCATTAGACTCTGCCTCTTCCTTTTCCCCCCTCCCATCCTCTCACCGGTAACCGTTTTGATTTATCTCTGCCAAGTCTTTGTTCCTCCTCCTGAGAATTGCGAAATGGACTCTTTCTTCTGAGCAAATTTCTTCTGGCAACTCCATCAATTCCACAATCTCTTTGCTTTCCCAGGGAGGGAAAGGATTCTAAAGTGCCCTACAGTCACTCATATTAATTCTGCAGAGAGGTGGCAACCTGAATCAGCAGGATATGGACAAAGCTTGAGTGACATCATTCTTGCTTCAGCTAAATCAGCTTCCTGGGGGAATGACTGCTGGGGACTAGAAGACCACTGGGGCTAATCTCTTAACTGTTGTTGACCTAAGGCTTCCATCCCTCGCCATGTATATAATAAATCAAGGGCCTTTTTTAAAATAAAAATAAATAAATAAATAAATAAAGCAAATTATCCTGCAAACCCAGCACTTAATTGTACTCCAAAACCTCTGGGACAAACCGTATGGGTTAAATCCATCTCAACGTTTAAAATAACAAAAGAGGGAAATCAAGATATTAACAGCATCTAAAATACCTAATGAGGTGGAAAAGTTCTAAGACACAAGTGAGTTGTGGCTCGCAAAAGCCTTTGTAATAAAATTGGGGAGACTGAAAAAGTCTCACCAGATTTATTCTCAGATAGATCACATGCTAGAATGCAGAATTTTATTTTTTTGTTATGGAACCCAGGGTACCAAAGGTCCTTTTTCAGGAAGCATATGGACTTCCTTGTCCCCCCCCCCCCCCGCTTTGGAGACATTTCACTCCTCATCCAAAAAGCTTTTTCTGCTCTGACAGGACAGTGTGGAATGGAAGAATCAGGGGTGGGTTCCTGCCAGTTCTAACCTCTTCTATAGAAGAGGTTCCAAAAATCTATAGTGCCGTTTAGATCCGGTTCCAGTTCCCTCCCCCCCACCCATCCGCACATCATCAAGATGAAGAGCGAGAGGAGGAATTCTGGGAGTTGAAGTCGGCAAATCTTAAAGCTGTCAAGTTTGAACACCCCTGTGGGTTTTTTTCTAAAGGGTTAGGGGTGCAAGGGTCTTGTAACTTGACAGCTTTAAGACTTGCGTGCTTCAAATGCCAGAGTTCTTGAGCCAACATTTTGGTTACTAAGCAAAAGCGTTGTTAAGCGAGTTTCACCACATTTTACAAGTTGGCCATGCCCACCCAGTCACATGGCTGGCAAGCCACTCTCACCTGGTCACATGGCCAGCAAGCCACTCCCAAAAAGCAGGCCACACCTACAGAAGAGGTTCTAATAAATTTTGAAACCCACCACTGGGAAGGATTGATATTCCTTGCAGACAGCTGGTCATTTGCATCCTTTAAGAGGCTGGTTGAAGCACTTGGAGATTTAGCTGTGTCTTCAGACACACCTTAGTGCTCCTGGTTCTTGTAGCAAATTCTTTTCTCTAGAAATCCATTCCTACTCCCCCCAAGAAACAAGAAAGTCCAGTTTCCTCCTAAAAAAGCATCTTTGAGACAACCATGACCTGGGTGACTGAGAATCTAGAGACTTTCGGTGTGCCGTTAACTATTGGGATCACCAAAGCCAATTTATGCTATATTCTTTCAAGTTTGTATTCAGATCATGATGTTTTGTAATCTCTTCCAATTCATTGTGTTATATTCTACTATCCGCTTGGTATTGCCACATCCATACTTTCTTCTTTTGGTACCACCATTTACCTGGTGTGTTTATGCGTGACCTGACAAATGCGCGAACGTCAAAAGCGTGCCAACAAAACCACGACACTAAAACCGCGATGTCAAAACCGCGCCGACAGAAGCGTGATTTAAGTTAAGGTAAGGTTTAGGGTTAGGGTTAGGGTTAGGGTTAGGGTTAGGGTTAGGGTTAGGGTTAGGGTTAGGGTTAGGGTTAGGGTTAGGGTTAGGGTTAGGGTTAGGGTTAGGGTTAGGGTTAGGGTTAGGGTTAGGGTTAGGGTTACGTTTAGGGTTAGGTTTAGGGTTAAGTTTAGGGTTAGGTTTAGGGTTTGGTTTAGGGTTAGGGTTACAGCGCGCTTCTGTCGGCGCGCTGTTGTTGGCGCACTTCAGCGCTCATTCGTCGGCATGGTTTTGTCAGCGTGGTTTTCTCACCGCGGTTTAGTCAGGCACGCTTTTGTCGTTCGCGCATTTGTGGTGGAACCTGTTTATGAGGCAAGACTTTGTCAGTTTGTATTCTGAAACCCCACAATATTTTCACCTGCACATTTTCAACTATTTCTTCAAGTCTTTGTTCCCACTAATTTTTCATTACTGGCATAAGATAATTTTTACCGATGTTCCAGGGAATCATTTCAGTGATGGTGTTACATTGTTTGTAATCAATACATGCAATTGTACTGCTTCTTTGCACAAAATATTATTTTAATATATTAAGTATCATCATCATCATCATCATCATCATCATCATCATCATCATCATCTAACAGGAGCAATCCATAGACACACAGAATGAAAGAGAAATGATGCTCAGCATTGCCAAGAGAAATATACTTGTCCCAAAAAGAAATCTGCAATAATTGTAGCTTCAAATCTCCCAACAAGCTGAGCCTTGAGTAGCTGAGACTTGTAATTGCAATTCACAGATAAAAATAAACATTCCAACTTCATCTCTTTGGCCAATTTTATATAACTTATTCCCCAGAAGCCTGCTCAACGATGCAACATATTTGTGTGTCCCACAGAATATGGGAAGTTCCAAAGGAGTTGTGCCAAGTCTTTTTCATGGATGAATGTCTATAGAGATTCTCAGTCAACTGGGTCATGGATGTCCCAAAGGTGTTTTTTTTTTCAAAAAGCAACTGGAATTTCTTTAGGTTTTTTTCCTTGAAGAGGTTTCACTTCTTGTCCAAGAAGATTCTTCAGTTCTTCTTCCGAACTGAAGAAGCTAGTTGGATGTGAAACAAAACATTTTCAAAGGAATGTCTATGGGGATTCTCGGACATCCAGGTTACAGTTGTCCTAAAAGTGCTTTTTTTCCAAAAAGCAACTGGACTTTCTTGATTGTTTTCCTTGAAGAGGTTTCGCTTCTCATCCAAGAAGCTTCTTCAGTTCTGAAGAGGGGGGGGGGGACTAAGGAAATTCAGTTGCCTTTTTGAAAAGTACTTTTGGGTTTGAGAAAGGGTGACTTCAATCCAGCAAAGTTTGAGTTTGAGTTGAGTTTATTTTCATTTGTATGCCACTCTTTTGCCTGAAGGGACTCAGGGCGGCTCACAACTCAAGGGAAGGGGGATACAGACAGTTAACAACAACACAAAGACAATACATAATTAAAACGCAACAATCATACCATTCGAGATAGGGGCAACGATTCTTTAGCCCCAGGCCTGTCGGAACAGCCAGGTTTTAAGGGCTATGCGGAAGGCCTGGAGGGTGGTGAGGGTACGAATCTCCACGGGGAGTTCGTTCCAGAGGGTCGGAGCAGCCACAGAGAAGGCTCTCCTCCGAGTAGTTGCCAGTCGATACTGGCCGGCGGATGGAATTTGGAGGAGGCCTGCTCTGTGCGATCTAGTCGGTCTGGTGGGGGTAATTGGCAGCAGGCAGTCTCTCAAGTACAAAGAGCAAAGGAGAGAGCTTATTGAAACAAACACAGGTAGTCCTCCCCTTATAACAGTTCATTTAGGACCATTCAAAATTACAACAGCGTTTAGGACCGTTCAAAGTTACAACAGGGCTGAAAAAAGCAACTTACGACTATTTTTTTTTACACTTTTTTTTTAGAAAAGCACCTTTGGGACTTCATGGAAAAACTTCACAGATTCAAGGGGCTTTTCAATTCACTCCCATTAGACCATGTTGAGGCCTAATCATCTCCTGAGTTTTATTTCTATTCCCAGGCTGCCTTCAAATGTACCAATTAATTTCTTCCCGATAAAGCCATGGCACTGACTTGCAATTAAAGATTTCTCAAACGGAGAAAAGAAAAAAAAGCATTTCCATATAGCAGTGCAAACATTGTGACTCGTACCCTTCAGATTGTAATTCTCAGAATTTAACAGTGAGTTTCGTACAACCAATATCACAGCCGCCAGACTACTCACATGCTCCTAGGAAATGTACTCATTATAAACCAAAGACGGTGTGTGAGCTTTGTGCTGTCCATTGTTGAGTAGTGTTGATGGCAGGCTGATTTAATTCTTGCCAATAAAAAGCCACTGCCTCAAACGTACCTATAAATATTCCAGCACAATTTGTCTTTAAATATTCCAGTGTGTTTTCATCCCCAACTTGCTTTTCTTTAAAGGTAAAGATTCCCCTTGAACATAGGTGCTAGTCGTTCCTGACTCTAGGGGGCAGTGCTCATCTCAGTTTCAAAGCCAAAGAACCAGCACTGTCTGAAGATGTCTCTGTGGTCATGTGGCCGTCATGACTAAATGCTGAAGGCGCATGGAACGCTGTTCACTTCCCACCAAAGGTTGTCCCTATTTTTCAACTTGCATTTTTACATGCTTCCGAACTGCTAGGTTGGCAGAAGCTGGGACAAGTAACGGGAGCTCACTCCGTTACGTGGTGCTAGGGATTCGAACCACCGAACTGACAACCTTTCTGATCGACAAGCTCAGCATCTTAGCCACTGAGCCACCAATTCATTTCTTCCCGATAAAGCTTTTCCTGCTTTTCCTTAAATATGATAACTGGTGTACTCTTCCTGCCCCAATCTTCAGAAGGAATTGTGGGAAGTTTTAGTTTTCCCCAAGAAAGTACATAAGGCATTTAAGGGCAAATTCTCTTACAAACCTTTGTTATATTCCCAAGAATGAGAGGCTTGCACTGTTGTCATGCAAACATTTGTAATAACGTTAAAATTCAATTCGATGTTGGTGAGAGCAAAATAACAAAGCTATTAAAGTTTACTTTACCCTACCATGCGGCACATCTTAAAAATAAATCCGAGGTCTTCATCAGACTAGCATTATGCATGTTTTATGCATATTTCACCTGTGTTCATATTTCTATATTTCTTGCTTATTGGAATGAACCGTAGTCTTTCTAAAAGTGGATTTATGTGAAAGCATAAGATTCAGAACTGATTTCTTCTCTCCTAACCCATAAGGGATGTGGTGGCTCAGTGGCTAAAATGCAGAGCTTGTCGATCAGAAAGATTGGCAGTTCAGCGGTTTGAATTCCTAGCACCGCATAACTGAGTGAGCTCCCGTTAGTTGTCCCAGCTTCTGCCAATCTAGCAGTTCAAAAGAACGTAAAAAAACTGCAAGTAGAAAAATAGGGACCACCTTTGGGGAGAAGGTAACACCGCCCCCTAGAGTCTGGAACAACTAGCACATATGTGCGAGGGGAATCTTTACCTTTACCTTACCCCATAAGGCTGTTTGTCAGCCTCTGTTTTGCTGCTTGCTTTTCGGCTGAAACGGTGAGGGGGGCATGGTATTTGGGTGAGGGAAGTATTCTGTGCAGGAGAGACTATAATAAAGGAGTTGTTCTCACCATCTATTCCGCATGTGGCTGAGAGAGGGGTTGCCACCAAGGCCAACTGTCCGGCATACCAACCTGATGATGATTTTTGAAGATGTCTCCCACATGATGCTTGTGGGGTGTTTGGATTGGACTATGGGATGGGGTTACCAAGGGGAGGGGTTTGGGTCACATATTGATATCTATGATTACGCGCGCTTTTGCGTCAGATCTTGCTTTGCCTAGCTACTATCTCCTCATGACCAGTAAAAGTACTCTTAATTCTGCAAAATGGAGTTGAGTGTTTTCTTTCTTGGTTACTGAGTGAAGCAGCCTTGACACTGTTTCTTTTATTTATTTTTTCTCTCTAGGTATTGACATGTAAAGAGTGTCTACATGATTTGATATGGGGTATCTTTAAATCACTGGAAAAGCTGAAAGAAAAACTCAACCTTTGTCTACAGTGCACTCTGCACTCCTTTCCTTCAATAATGAGCATATTGCTGGTTTTAAGCTCAGGTGATGATAAAACATTGAATTGAAGAGATGATAAGGCATTGAGTCTGACCCACAGAGTTAAATTGAATTTGCTGATAAAGGGTTATTCTACCTTTCCATCTCACTGTCAGACACCTGAAAAACAAGGGCTTTCTTTCTTATCCCTTGCTTAACCTCGATCAGTCGTCTTCTTGAGCTCTTTAAACAAGTTATAAATGGGGAAAAAAAGTAGAATAAGCTGATTAGCAATTGTTTGCAACACGTATCAGCAAAGTACATAAGTACAGAAACATCTCCAAGAATAGCAGGGGCAAAGAGCAAAGTCAATGTTTTGAAATAATCAAACCACTTAGTAATAAAAGGTTTAGAACTAGCTATACCCATGCACAGAAACTGCATTCTGAACAGACATTTAATATTTCCGCCTCTTACAGAAAACATCGCCTCTTTTTCAATAGTAAAACAGAAAATCTTCAAAGTTAAAAAAAAGTCTTAATTTAAAAACAACCCAATAAATATAGGTAGTGAACTGGAATGACTGAATCATGCTCTAAATTTATCTCAAGGCAATAGCTTATTTTGTAAAGAAAAATAATAATAGGAAGATCAAAAGCCTACTGTCAGGCCTGAAGTGGTTCCTTTAAAAATCTTTGGCCTGCTACAGTCTCATTAAGTGTGGGGGGGGGGAATAGCAAGGGGTAGAATGTGTTGTTTTCAAAATAAAAAATTCCTTTCTAGAAGCTCAAGATCATCTTTTGTCTCCACACCTTTGCACCTGACCGGAAGCAGCTTGGCGTGGGTGCTAGCGTGGAAGAAGAAGATTGGACCATGTGATGGATTATGAGTGTGGGGACAAGATCATGAACTTTTAACTGGGTGGGATTCTGATGTAATTTCCAGTATTGAGATTTCATAGCATAATGCCAAGATGTCTGATCTATTAAATTGGAACTTTAAGTATCGTTTTGCTTCGGACTCTGATTTAATTCTACATGATACTTGCAACGCTGACACCTACAAAGCCAGAGTTGAGAAGAGAGCAACAGATAGTAAGTACTACCTCTGCAAAGAAGTTGAAGAAACAGTAGGCCACCTGCAAGAAAATCACACAGACACAAACAATGAAATGATAAAAAAGCCACAATGGTACCCTGGAAGATCTTCAAGGAATACCATTTTGCCTACAATCAAAAACTGGTGGGACCATACAATAGAGAGAGTAATAGAAAATGAAGAAGTTAAAGGCCTCTGGGACTTTAGAATTCAAATAGACAAGCATCTGCCACATAACACTCCAGACATAACAACTGTCAATAAGAAAGACAAAAAAGTGTGGATAGTAGATGTGGCAATACTTGGAGACTGCAGAAGAGAAGGGAAAGAACTGGAGAAGATTAAAAAAAAATACAAAGACTTGCAAATAGAAATAGAAAGACTGTGGCAAAAGAAAGCAAATATAGTCTCAATAGTCATAGGCTGGACTATCCCGAAACATCTGGAGCACCATTTGAACATCATCAGCAGGTGAATTTCAAAATTCACCATCAATCAATTGCCAAAGGCAGCTTTAGTTGCAACGGCTTACTTCCTATAACGATACCTCTTAGGCTACATCAACATCTGCCTAGTCCAGTGATGACTAACCTTTTCCCCATCCCATTCCAAAAGTGGGGGGAGTGCAGGGGGGTCGTGCATGGCTGTGCCCACACCCATAATTCCATGGGTGCAACTCTTGTGCATTCACGTGCGACACCCCCCCCCCTCCCTCCACTTTTGGTGTGTGATTGACCCATTTTTTGCCCTCCCAAAGCTCCAGAGGTTTTCTAGGAGCTTGGGGAGGGCAAAAATGGGCTCCATCCCCCCCCCGGAGGCCCTCCGGAGGCTTCAGGAGGCTTTCCTGAAGCTTCAGGAGGCGAAAAACGGTCCAGAAGTTCAGGAATGGACTTCCGGTTTGCCCATAGGGCAGTTTTTTGCCCTCTGGAGGCTTTCCTGAATAATACATGAGCAAACAAAAGGTAAACCACTCCAAACTTGATTGCAGAAAATATGACTTCAGCAACAGAGTGGTCAACGCCTGGAATGCGCTACCCGACTCTGTTGTTACATCCCCCATATCTTTAACCTTAAAATGTCTAGCGCGGACCTCAGCCCTTTCCTAAGAGGTCTGTAGGGGGCATGCATAAGCACACCAGCATGCCTACCGTCCCTGTCCTACTGTCCCCATTTAGCAATAGCAATAGCAGTTCGACTTATATACTGCTTCATAGGGCTTTCAGCCCTCTCTAAGCGGTTTACAGAGTCAGCATATCCCCCCCACTGTCTGGGTCCTCATTTCACCCACCTCGGAAGGATGGAAGGCTGAGTCAACCCTGAGCCGGTGAGATGTGAACCGCCGAACTGCAGATAACAGTCAGCTGAAGTGGCTGCAGTACAGCACTCTAACCACTGTGCCACCTCGGCTCTTTATTCGTACCAATTTCCTGTGTTCATGTTCATGTTGATATTTACACCTGCTATCTCGTATGTATTTGACAAACTAAATAAATAAATGTACAAGGTCCCTTTGAACTCTTATTCTGTTAAACATTTAATTAAGACACAGACAGGCAAGAGAAAGATAAATAATACAACAATACAGGCTTTCACCCACCCCTCCTCTTATGCTTTTCCTCTCATTCTAAATAATTGAAGATCCAAGCTATCAAGTCAATTAGACAACGTCTGTATTCACGCACCAGGATTACAGATTAACTTCACTTCTTTTTCCACAATATTAGACCAAATTTTAACAAAAAACCCACTTGAGAAGTCGACCTAACACTATATTATTCTGTGTGTTGTCCCAACATCCATTCATGTAGTTTCAACTTTACAATTTTGAATGTGAATTTTAGTGTTATTGGCTGCTTAAAGCCTGCAAGAAAGACCAACTTGCTTGTCCAATAATTTTGATAAAGTTGGGGCCTCCAGAGTGTTTCACAAATTACCACTGACCATAAGATAAAATCCTTTTAAAAAAAAGTCTTTCAGTTGCTTTTACCTTTTCTGACAGCTAATTCCCTGGAAATGACAATTGCTAATCTAACCTGTTGGTCTACCTATCCTTTTTAGGAAATTAAAATACTGAATATACAAATTAGTTAGCAATGCTGTGAACCCCAGTGCAAAGGAATTCCCCACTTAACAGAATGGAAAAGACAATCTAGAGGCTTAATTTAGATCATTTTTAACTGTGTTGTGGCTCACCAGTAGCCAACAGAGCTGGCAGCAGATTCGGACTGTGAGGAGGTTGGGGAGGAACATGGGCCAGTCCTGGAGTCTGGGGAAAGCTCTGATGAGGGCTCTGTGTCAGAGGCAGAGAGGGGGCCAGAGCTGTATGCCAGTTATCAGCTGCCTTCAGAATCAAACATCAGTGAAGCAGAGGAACAGGTGGAGCCTGTTCCCAGTGTGAGCATGCACAGAGTTGCCAGATGAAG
Source organism: Thamnophis elegans (assembly GCF_009769535.1). NCBI lineage: Eukaryota > Metazoa > Chordata > Lepidosauria > Squamata > Natricidae > Thamnophis > Thamnophis elegans. The sequence goes on along the minus strand of NC_045551.1, from coordinate 61,604,353 downwards.
GGAACAGCTAAAGAACAGGGGTCGACTTGGGAGTAAGGCCCCATGTGGATGATGAATGGCCCCTCCCAGAGGAAATGAAAGAGGAGCAAAAGGGGAGTGGAGTTTGCAGGAGACAATTGGTTCGCTTAATTGGTTCGTGACTCTCCGAGACTCCTTGCCAACTCCTTAATGATGAAGATGCTGCAATGATCATAAGTGTTAAAAATGGTCACCAGACTTTTTTCAGTGCCATTTTAACTTCAAATAGTCACTAATTGAAGTCAAGGAATAGAATAGAATAGAATAGAATAGAATAGAATAGAATCTAGGAGGGACCTTAGAGGTCTTGTAGTGTAGCCCGCTGCTAAAGCAGGAGAACATATACAATCTCAGACAAATGAGTATCCACTCCCTTCTTAAAAAAAACTTCCAGTGATGGAACACCCATGATTTCTGGGGCAAGCTCTTCCATTGGTTAATTGTCCTCACTCTTAGGATGCTTCTCCATAATTCTAGGCTGATTCTCTCTTTGATCAGTTCACTCCTAGGGCTTCTAATTTTACCATCATCATTTGGGTGTGATGAACTGGGAGAAACATTTCAAACTCTGAGAAAGGAGCAAAACAATTCATCATCTGGCATGGGGGGAAAAGCATCGTAAGAACGTTAAAGCTTTTCTGTTATGGCCATACAGTATACCTACCTCCTTTAACATTCAACCTGAATAAGCTCATCCTTTCAATTTTCGTTTATTTCACCCCAGTTCTATTCTTCCTTCCTGAAAGATCAACGCAGCTAGCTCTAATTTTAAACAAAGACACTAAATTGCTCCGGGGAAAAAAAAAAAATCTCTGAAGATTTTTTTTTCAGACCATACTAAATGGCTAATGTCAACAAAGGAACATTAAGAACATTTGTCTGTTGAAAACAGCAGGAATGAGCCGATACTCAGGAATCATATTTGTTTTATTTTCCAGTTTAGGAGAGTAATATTTTGGCCTTTTGGTCCATAAAATGAAAATGCACATCTAGATACAGCCTAGCAGTTATTTCTTAAATGTAATTATTGGCCAAGTCTCAACCTTCTTGATTAATACCCTAGAGCTGTGATAGCGAACGTATAACACCCGTGCCAGAGATGGCATGTAGAGCCCTTGGGCAGACCATGCCACCCAAGGTCAGATCTTCATGGCATTTCTTTCGCGAGCTTCTGTTTCCCTGCCAATGACAAAACAGAAGCTCACAAAAGAAAAATAACTTACCACTTACCCCACGGTATTGAGATGCCCCACCTCCTGCCAGCCAGCTGGTCTTCAGGTCTCTGCTACCCATGCAGGCATGTCCGTGTATGCACGGGCATTCACGAGCATGTCCACACATGCACATATTCACGCAGGCACACTTTTCAGTTTGGGCGTGCATGAGTGTGTAGTTTGAGCACTCGGTGGATAACCGGTTTGCCATCACTGCCTTAGATACATTGACAAAGAGACTTTGGCCATTTTCTCCCCTAAATTTTCTATTAAAAGATAATAAATAATATACAGAAAGCTCCTGTTGCACCCAAAGCATTTTTTAAAAGGAATGGATAGATCTTTCCAATCAGGAAAATATTTAGAGGAGATATTGAATTGGATTTTCCTTCAGAAGATGCTTATTCTTCCACTCAACATAGCAGTAGAATAGAATGGAATAGAATAGGATAGAAACAATGTAAAATAGAATAGATACAATATAATACAATAGAACAGATACAAGATAGAATAGAATAGAAACAAGGTAGAATACAGTAGAATAGAATAGAATCCAATACAATAGATTAGATACAATATAAAATAGAATAGAAACAATTAGAACAGAATAGATACAATGCAGAATAGAATAGAATAGAAACAATGTAGAATAGATTATTATAGATTATAGAATAGAATAGAATATTATAGAATAGAATAGAATAGAATAGAATAGAATAGAATAGAATAGAATAGATATAATGTAGAATAGAATAGAATAGAATAGAATAGAATAGAAACAATGTAGAATAGATTATTATAGAATATTATAGAATATTTAGAATAGAATAGAATCTGGAAGGGGCTTTGGAGGTCTTCTAGTCTAGTCCCCTGCTCAAGCAGGAGATCCCATACCATTCCAGTCAAAAGGCTGTCGAGTCTCTTCTTCAAAACCTCCAGTGATGAAGCACCCACAACATCTGAAGGCAAGCCATCCCACTGGTTAATTGTCCTCACTGTTAGGAAGTTTCCCCTTAATTCCAGGTTGCTCTTCTCCTTGATTAGTTTACATCCACTGTTTCCTGTCCTGCCCTCTGGTGCTTTGGAAAATAAATCAATCCCCTCCTCTTTGTGGCGGCCTTTAAAGACTGGAAGACTGCTATCATGTCCTCCCTAGTCCTTCTTTTCTGTAGACTAGCCAAACCCAAATCCTGCAACAGTGAAACAGTTCCATTCCATTTTTTAAACATGCATTATCTTTTGGAGGAGATTTCATAAAACATTTCATTTCCTGTACTGCAGGGGCGGGGGGGGGGAGAAATCTTCACCACAGAGTGCAAAAAACACACAACCTGAACACTCAAGACGAGGCAGCTTCACAGCTGGTTTGTTCATACTTTTCAGTATTTGTATTGGACGATTTATAGACTCCACATGCCATCACTTTCCCTTTGCTTCCTAACGTTTGACACAGTCTTTTTGCAAAGTGCAGAAGAGTTCATTTTGTAAACCTCTAGGAGGTGTTTGTCAGAGGGTTGAGGGTTCCCCCCCCCCCCAGTCTTAGATGACTTTGAAAAGGTAGGAAAAAAAATATCATAGAATCAAGAATTAATCAGCATTTTCAGAAGAAAAAACATTGTTTAATGATGCTATTTTTTTCTTGGTCTTCGCTAACAAGTGAAAAACATATCCCGGAAGTAAATTTTACTTTTGATTGGCTCTTTTTTTTTTCAAGTCAAGTCAGAAATGCTAATCTTTAAATGACATTTATCAAATGTATTATGTAACTAGGTTTAGCAATAGTAATAAAACTTAGACTAATATACTACTTTACAGCCCTCTCTAAGTAGTTTACACAATCAGAAGAGGTTCCAAATTTTTTTGAAACCCACCTCTGACACACACACACACACACACACACACACACACACCGAAAGAAAGGAAGAAAGAAAGAAAGAAAAAAAGAAAAAGTGGGAGAGAGATGAAAGAAAAAAAGGAAAAAGGGACAGAGAGACAAAAGGAAGGAAAGAGAGAGAGAGAGAGAGAGAGAGAGAGAGAGAGAGAGAGAGAAAGGAAGGAAGGAAGGAAGGAAGGAAGGAAGGAAGGAAGGAAGGAAGGAAGGAAGGAAGGAAGGAAAAAAACACATGGCCAGCAAGCCACTCCCACAAAGGAGGCCACACCTACAGAGTAGGTTCGAAATTTTTTTTGAAACCTACCACTGTCAGCAGCATAACCCTTGGTAGTCAGATTGTTTATTGTTTTATCACAAATGAGATCAAGGAAATATTAAATTACACATTTTGGGATTCATTCATTTTTTTTTAACCTTGACCCAAAGGTTTGTTGAAAATGAAACATGCTGTGTCTTAAAATACATACATTTTAAGAATATCATTATTCCTCTATTAGTTATCCATATTGTAAAAGTTTAATCTATTAAAAGCTAGAACAGTTATTTGAATTCAAATAAATTTTAACGGTTTCACTTAAATTTCTTCGAACATTGTCTTGTCAGCTAATGTATTTGTATTTGTATTTGTTTATTATTTATAGGCCGCCCTTTTCCCTGAGGGGACTCAGGGCGGCTTACAATTTATGGGGAGGAAAATACAAGACAAGACATGAGACAGCACATAAGTAAAAATAGAACACAACATTCATTCATCATTCGGGTGGGGACGGATTAGAATCTTTATCCCCAGGCCTGACGGGATAGCCAGGTCTTGAGGGCTGTGCAGAAGGTCTGGACGGTGGTGAGGGTGCAAATCTCCACGGGGAGATTGTTCCAAAGGGTCGGAGCTACTACTGAAAAGGCTCTCCTCCGCGTAGTTGCCAGTCGACACTGACTGGCGGATGGAACTCGGAGGAGGCCTAATCTGTGTGATCTAATAGGTCGTAGGGAGGTAATGGAATAACAATGAAAGCTTTCATTTAAAAAAAAAATCCTGGCATAGTTACGAATGTCCAGACGTGAGCTAAAGAATCAGTAATTGAAAGTCACTGCTTTTTACTTAAATTTACCTTAAAGGTAAATAATCACCAGCACTATCAAAACATTTAAAGATTCTTATCGTGAATTTCTACTGTCAAAGATGACTCTCCTTTCTGTTTATCATTAATTTGTTTCTGCCAGACCAAGGGATACCTTGGAATTGTGTGAAGAATAAGACAACAAAGCAAATTATTCCTTCCTGCCCTCATTCATTCATTCATTCATTCATAGCATTTATATAGGCTCTTGTAACAAACTATGGATGGCTTGGATCCTCTTCTCCATTAGATTCAGGGTGGTGGGGTGGGATGGGAAGGGAAGGGATGGAATGGAATAGAATATTGGAATTATGATGGAATGAAGAATATGATGGGATGGGGTGGGATGCAATGGGAAGGGATGGGATGAGATGGGATGGGATGCAATGGGAAGGGATGAGATGGGATGGGATGGAACAGAATGGAATGGAATGGAATAGAATAGAATATTGGAATGATGATGGAACGAAGAATATGATGAGATGGGGTAGGATGCAATGGGAAGGGATGGGATGAGATGGGATGGGATGCAATGGGAAGGGATGAGATGGGATGGGATGGAATAGAATAGAGTAGAATAGAATATTGGAATGATGATGGAATGAAGAATATGATGAGATGGGATGGGATGCAATGGGAAGGGATGGGATGGGATGGGATGCGATGCGATGGGAAGGGATGGAATGAGATGGGATGAGATGGGATGGGAAGGGATAGGATGGAATGGAATAGAATAGAATAGAATAGAATAGAATATTGGAATGATGATGGAATGAAGAATATGATGAGATGGGATGGGATGGGATACAATGGGAAGGTATGGGATGGGATGGGGTGGAATGGAACAGAACGGAATGGAACAGAACAGAACAGAACAGAACAGAACATAATAGAACCGAATAGAATAATAACTTTATTATCACTTTGAAAGTACACTAATCAGCATTAAATTAAAATTTCATTGCATATATCTCTCTAAGTGCACTTCACCTCCAATATACACTATATACACATGACTAAATAAATAAATAAATAAATAAATAAATAAATAAATAAATAAATATGCATACTGTATTATATATTATATAACACAGAAAAACAACACACTCTTGTTCGGATGTATACATGTGCATGGAGAGAAAAACAAAACTTGTGAGTTTACCAGATGGATGGCATAGGGAACAAAGCTGTCACAGAATCTGGAAATCCTGCTAGAAACGCCTCAAAACCTCCTCCCAGAGGAAAGCAACAGAAACAGACCATAAAGTGGGCATATGTGGTCTCTAACAATGCTTTGAGCGCTAAGCACATAGCACTTGTAAGCAGTATCCTGAATTACAGGAAGCGAGCTTCCTATAATCTTCTCTGCTGTCCTCATCACTCTCTGCGACAGAGGTGAGTGTGAGCAAGTGGCTTCTTCTCCTAATGTCACAAGAATTATTTTTTTTTAAAAAATATCATAACAACCAATGAAATGAGGTTCACAAGAATTCACCATTGATGGTGGTGGGCAGGGCACTATTGCCAGTTTGCTTGAGGCCGCACTGTGGGTGCACTTTATGTGTGCTGTGTGTGCATGCACAGTACAATAACAATTGTTCTGCTCATGCGCAGAAGCAAAAAACAAGATGGCGGCACCTACAGCCCCACCCAGAGAATTGGTTCGGGGGCGTGGCAGGCCTGGGTCACTGCCAGTTCTGGCAACCCAGGCCACCAAACCGCTACCAGTTCAGCTGAACTGGTCCAAACCAGTAGGAACCATCACTAGTTGTGAGAGGTAGAAAGATGGAAGAGAGACAACAGCAAATAAGGAACCACATAGAGAAACATCGCTTGGGCCTTGAGTTCTGCCCATCATCAGGAACAATTTGCTCAGCTCCTAGGAAAGCTTACATCTATCTATCTATCTATCTATCTATCTATCTATCTATCTATCTATCTATCTATCTATCTATCTATAATCTCATCCATTAGCTGTCACCCTACTTAGTACATTATCTATCCTTCTATCCAATCACATTCTTTACAATTTGTTCCAGTCTTGTCGCCTTGTCTTATACCAGTAATAAAGTCTGTTCCAAACTTCATAATATTCCGAGTCCCCTTTATTTTTTTAGTTCTAGGGTGAGCCTATCTGCTTCTGCGCAGCCCAAGATTTTCCTAGCTATGTCTAACTCTGATGGGATGCTTTCTTCTTTCCAATACTGCGCCTAGTTTATTTGTGCCGCAGTTAATACATGTATAATTAGATAGAGCAGTCTCTTGTATTCTTAACATGAAAGCAAACACACTTTGAAAATGTAGACGGAGGCTCCGTTCCTGAAAACAGCAGGAGAAACATCACAATAGATTTAAAAACCAGAAGAAAACAAATGTAACAAACAGGTCCAACACTTATCATCAAGATCCCTGGCATGTTAGGGCAAAATTCCTGGCTGTCTCGTGTTTTCAGAGTTGGTAATTTCAGTTAGAAATTAAATTTGACCTGAACCGCATATCAAGCTGTCAACTTCATTCACCTAAATTAAGTGTAACTTGTGGCGCCTGAACAATGAAAATCAGCAAATTAGTTATTAGGCATTTTTTACCAAGTGACTAAAGCACTTTTGGGAAATCTCCGGAGGCAATTCTTACGTGGAAAGTCACAAAGGACATCACATCAAAAATGAATACAGGCAAGTGACATTGATGGCAGTTATCAAAAAGGCCCCAAAACTTCAACAACTTTTTTTTTTACCTTGGTAAAGAGAGCAATTAATCTCTTTCCCCAAGGGAGTCACTAAAAGAAAAAAAAGGAATACAGAATTCCCTCTTGGGAAGCAGGAGCAAAATAACTGCAGTGTGCATTAAATATGCAAAAGGCCATTAGGTGTGATTAAAGATTAATTCTTTGTCAAAAGACAGGCCCTGGGATCATTAAAGGTCATGACTTAAGCCTTAATCATTTGGTTTATTGTTTTTATTTAATTAGCTCAGCTTAATGACTCTTCAGTTATTGATGTGGGGTCACTAGAATATTAACCAGGAGCCTCACTGCCTGAAGCTGGTTTCACTATCAACATTGAGAACACATAACAGAGAAGAGAAATAACATTTACAAGATGGAAACCTTTACTGAGGGAAGGATGGTTCTGTGAGTAGAATAGAATGGAATGCAATGGAATGGAAAGGAAAGGAAGGGATGAGAAGAGAAGAGAAGAGAAGGGAAGGGAAGGGAAGAGAAGAGAACAACAAGAATGGAATGGAATAGAATAGAAAATATGGAATGGAATGGAGTGGAGTGGAGTGGAGTGGATTGGAGTGGATTGGAGTGGAGTGGAGTAGAGTAGAATGGAGTGGAGTGGAGTGGAGTGGAGTGGAGTGGAGTGGAGTGGAGTGGAGTGGAGTGGAGTGGAGTAGAGTAGAGTAGAGTAGAGTAGAGTAGAGTAGAGTAGAGTAGAGTAGAGTAGAGTAGAGTAGAGTAGAATAGAATAGAATTCTTTATTGGCCAAGTGTGATTGGATCCACAAGGATTTCTCTTTGGGGCGTAAGCTCTCTGTGTACATAAAATATATAAGTGATAAATCATGATCCTAGCCATCATAAATACATTTACCATGAATCATAAGATGCAACTCATAATGATACTCTAGATAGATAATAAAAAATCATAAAGAAGGGAGGGGGAAGGAGGGAGGGAGGGAGAAAGAAAGAAAAAGAAAGAAAGAGAAGAAAGAGAGAGAGAGAAGAGAGAAAGAGAGAAGAAAGAGAAGAAAGTAATAAAGAAAAAGAAAGGGAAGGAAATAAAGAAGAAAGAAGAAAGAAAGAAAGAAAGAAAGAAAGAAAGAAAGAAAGAAAGAAAGAAAGAAAGAAAGAAAGAAAGAAAGAAAGAACCTGATGGAGCATAGCTCCTGAAGATAAGAAATTAAGAAAGAGATAGAGGGGAAATATTTGGACTCTCTCAAATGGAGAGGCAGATTTCCAGGTATTTCAAACTTCCACTGTTCCAGAGTTAGATATGGTTGGGAAAAGCAGAGTCCAGCTTCTCAGGGGGAAAAAAGCCTTCCATCCATGCAGAACCAGATTTTGAACAATCTACTGAGGACACTTTTCCTAATCTGCTTCTTAACCCATGAGGACGCATGTAGACAGGGACAGAAATCAGACAGGACAATGTGCTACTAAGGATATGCTGGCAGTAGCATACACGGCAAAACACTTCTTTTGCAAACAGTTGACTGCGATAAGAATATATCCTTTTTTTTTTCGTGGTCTCTGTGAAAAAGAAGAAAACCTCCCAAGAACTAGTTTGTACTTCAGTCCTGAGTAAAGCTGCAGTTTTCGTTCTAAGAGCTTCGTGTCCCCCCAATCTCATTTTTATTTCATTTCCGGAAACCTTTGTCTCCCTTTTAAAACATTGAGGGTGACAAGCAAGGATCTCATGTCACTTCTTTTATTAAAATATAGATATATCCTGCTTGATGTATAATATATAAGCGATACATTATACAGCAGTTTTTCCTCGTATTGAAATTTTAGGATCAAAATATTGGTACCTGGGCTTTGTCAAGATTTCATGATGTTTTTAACGTGGCTTTGAAATCTTGATTATTATTGACGAAGCGGGGACAGTTCCCCAAAGCTATCAAACTGTATTCTCAAGTCATGATGGAGATTCTGGGACATCAGAATTTTAAGCATGATTAAACATGAAGTGAGAAACTTTTTAAGGAAACATACAACTCCGACAGCAGAGATTGTAAAGGCTTACAGAAGTTTATGGTACTTTAACAGCAGATAAGCCATCTAAGATGTATAAAGGCATGCCAAATGAAAGTTGGAAGTGTAACTTAGAACAAGGAGAAGGAGAAAAGGAGAAAGAAAAGGAACTGAATGAAGAATGGGAAGATATCATAGAAGAAAAAGAGACTGAAAAAGAAAAATACTTATATGATTATACTGGGAGTTACAGTTACATACCCAAAGGAGGCAAGGGGGAAGTAGTACCAAAAAAGGGAAAATTAAATAGCAAAGGTGGGATTAACAGGAAAAGATGGGGGGGTGTTCTGATCCCCCCTCGTCCGACACCAACAAACACTCTGAGCCAAAGATAAGTTACGGCATTTAATTAACAGACAGACAGGTCCTTGGCAGCAAACAGGCACAGACAAGCTTGGGCAGCAGTTCAGCACAGATAAGGCTTGGCAACAATCCAGCCTGCCAAGCTCACAATAATGTTCTCCGACATTCATTCCTGCATTGACTTTTGCAAAAGGGGTGTGTGCACAAGCAGTCTTTTTATAGTCTGGAAAGGAGCCTAATGACCACCAGCTGAGTGCAATTACCTCCTGTAACTATGCAACTGTTCCTGATGCCTAGTAGCTCTTCAGTGCCGGGCATCCAGGAACAACTCACTGCTGGCGTCCGGCTCACTGTCCCTTGTCTCCTCCCTACTGGTCCAAGGCTCAGGCGCCTCCTGGTGGCCAACCAGCCTCTCTGCGCCCTGTTCGGAGTCGGAACCCTGTCCAGGGTCCTCCACATCCTCCAGAGCCTACTCATAGGGCCCCTCGCTGTCGGAGTCTGGTGGCAGCTCCAACAGCTCCTGCTGGGTCACAACAGGGGCGGGGAATTGGGGAAAGGTACTAAAATAACAGAATTAAAAAGGAGAAAAAAGACTGGGAAGAAATTAGGAATTTCAAGATTAAGAAAAAGAAAAATCAAGACAAATGGGTGGAGAGAAGAGAATATAAGCAAAATGAAGCTCCTGAGAGACTAACAGAAAATGGTTGAAAGGAGGAAAGAAAGAAAAAGGATTGTCTAGTAGAATAGAATGAAATCTAGTAAATATAGCCAACGGTATATATTCAATACAATGTGTGGGAAATATTACTTGTGGATAACTAACTAAATGAAATGTTTACTACATAAAATTAAACTTGAGGATATAGGTTATTAACAGTAAAACAGAATAATAGATGGAAATGATATGTCAAATATGATTAATTTGGAGAGGCAAATAATGATATTGCCTATATATTAAGAAGAAATTAAAATTAAGTGGGAGAACATGGAATAAAAATAAGATGTAAAATGTATTATGCATAACAGAAGATGTAAAGCGGGGGGGACAGGACAACACTTTGTTTATAAAAGAAGTTAAAATATGTAACAAAAAAACCCTTAAAAAAAGAAAGTTGGAAGTGTAAAACTAAACAAGGGATTTTTTTTATCACAAACATGTGATAAAGAAAAAAAATAGAGTACTATTAACAATTTAATACAAAAAAATTCTGAAAAACGGAGACAAAAATGAAACCAGAATGTTTATTTTTGGGGTCTCGTGGAAAAAGAACTGGAGAAAAAATGTGGAACTATTGTATGCATAAATATGGAAGGACACTTTGATACCTACCATGGAAGAATGGTTGATGGCTGCAGTGGCAAAATTGACTGCTTTGATTAAAGAAAAGAACACAAGTACTTTTGTTTCCATACATAAACAGCTTCTGAACTTCATGCTTGATGTGGGAAAGAATGACATTTTGACTGGGTTTTTACGGATTAGATTGATAGCCCTTTACAGAAATGACTTGTTCATAGTATTATGGAAAAGCGAAAAGCTGTGATTTGATGCTAATGCCTTATTCTACTGCGACTAAGAGAAGTTAATGCTACTTTTTTCTTTTCTTTTCCCTACCTTTCTTCACTTTTATTTCCCCTTTTCTCACCCCCTAACTGCTCTTTCATTTATTTTATAATACTTTATAACTTAATGTTTGAAAAAAAAAAGAAGTTTATGGTATTAAAGGGGTGAGTTCAATTCTTATATTAAATATAAGGAATGTTTATCAGGAAATTCCCTTCTCCTGTCCCGTCGCTGGTACAGAACCAAAATCCCTTAATAATAAAGTAGATTAGATGTTTTAATTGACATATTGACTCCATTATGTTCCAGAAATTTACATTTTAAAAAGGCTGCATTTTTCTTTGAAAAAGCATTAAATGAATTAGCCATTTAAATCATGTGTTGTTCCACTGTATTGAATTAGTTGCTTATACTGTGGTTTCATCAATCAATAGCTTACATTTCCAGAAATCCAGAAAACATTTAAACCTTGGACTTAGAGATGATTCAGGGCAAACAACTGTCTTTTTATTACTATTATTGTTGGTTACAAAGTCGGCCAAATGTTTAGACTGGCTTTGGCATTTTAATCCACCTACTAGCTGATAACCTGGCATTGCCCATGTATTTATTTATAGGGGGGAAAATGTCCAGACCAAACTAATTTCTAATGTTGGATTTCCCCCCTTACCAGAGGGAGCCTCCTTGTGGAGTACTGTGAAGCCATTACCATGGCAACTCCACTGCACTGTACAGAAGAATCCATTTTATGGCAGTACAGTAGAAGCCATTAGAAGGCACAACAGGCTGTATCGTAACAGAACACACACACACAGAGGGGTTTTAGGGAAAGCTTATCCCCACAGTATTTTTCTCCAGAGTGTAAGTCATCTGTGTACCAAGTTTGGTTGAAATTGTTCAAGGCATTGCAGAGTTTCTCTGGAACACACACACAAACACACACATACACACACATACAGAGAGAGATTATATATATATTATATAGTGTACATTATATATATACTGGCGTTCCTGTGTTTTTCCTTGAAGATGTTTTGCTTCTCATCCAAGAAGCAAAACACAGGAACTCCAGTTGCCTTTTGAAAAAGCACCTTTGGAACAACCATGACTGAGAATCTCCATAGACATGGTGCTCCAGATGTTTTGGGATTGCACCCAGAGTGCTTACCACTACTGCTTTCTTTTGCCACAGTCATTCTACTTCTTTCTGCAGGTTCTTGACTGTGTGTGTGTGTGTGTGTGTGTGTGTGTGTGTGATTTTCTCTACCTTTTGACATTTGTGTCTTTCTTACCTGCAGTTATTAAGTCCAGGATGCCACGTGGCAGGTGCCTGTCTTCTAAATTCTGAAGTCCCATTATTATTATTGTTTTTTGTTTAGAGGAAATACATGCCTGATTTGGTATGCAGCTTTGTGTCATCTCTTTTTAGCTTTTCATGTGAATGTGCCTCTCCCTGTGTATGATTTTGACTCTTTAAACATCTCAGTTATGGGGGGGAAAGCATCATTATACCCGTGAATCTTAAGTTGCCTTTTTACAAAACTCATCCACTATTAACGTTCATTAATACCTCAATAATCCAACCCAATTAGCTTTTCACATCCTCTTGAGCACATACTGAAAACGGAATGCTTTGTCCTTGACTATATCTTGCAAGCTATATTGCAGGAGGAGTGAGTTATATTCTAAAATTATCTTAAAACACCTGGTGCCAGGGTTTATCTCAGATTTACTGAATGTTAAGCTCATTATTTTCTATAATTATCAGCGCTGAATCCAAATCATATCAGGTTATATATACCAAAGGAGCCACGAGGTGTCAATGGGCTGCAAAGTTTGAGCATCTACTGTCTGTTGAAGAAGTGCTCCCAATGTTTAACTTTCAGGTTTAAAGTAATGTTTATCGTTTCCTAAAAAGATGGAACATTAAAAATTAAAAGCCTAAAAATTTTAAAAATGAAAAACTAAAAATTAAAAGACACTTGCTCCTGGGGAGGAAAGCGATGGCAAATCCAGACAGCATACTAAAAAGCAGAAACATCTCCCTCCGAACAAAAGTGTGGATAGTCAAGGGTGTGTATGTGTGTGTGTGTGTGTGTGTATGTATGTATGTATGTATGTATGTATGTATGTATGTATGTGTGTATATATATATATATATATATATATATATATATATATATATATATATATATATATATATATATATATATATATATATATATATTTCAGTTGCAATGGATGACTGTGAAGGTTGGACAGAAGGAAGGCTGCGTGCCAAAGAATGGAGGCCTTTGAACTATGGTGCTGGAGAAGACTCCTGCATTGAGTCCCTTGGATCTCATCCTCTGTCATCCCCTTCTCCTTTCACCTTATTTCTTAATCTCAGGGTCTTCTCCAAGGAATCCTCTCTTCTCATTTGGTGGCCAAAGTATTTGAGCTTCAGTATCTGTCCTTCCAACAATCAAAACCAGGGTTAATTTTCTTCAGGATTGACTGATATGATGTCCTTGGAGTCCAAGGGACTCCCAGAGTCTTCACTAACACCACCATAGGAATAGCAATAGGAATATGAAAGAATAGAGTAGAACAGAACAGAACAGAATAGAACAGAACAGAATAGAACAGAATATAATAGGATTCTTTATTGGCCAAGTATGATTGGACAAACAAGGAAATTGTCTTTGGTGCATAGGCTCTCAGTGTACATAAAAGACAAGATACATTCATCAAGAATCATAAGGTACAATGCTTAATGATAGTTATAGGTACAAATAAGCAATCAATCATACTAGAAAACAATCAATATAAATCATAAGGACACAAGCAACAAAGTTATAGTCATATAGTCATAAGTGGGAGGAGATGGGTGATAGGAACAATGAGAAGATTAATAGTAATAGTACCCTGTTTCCCTGAAAATAAGACCTCCCTGGATAATAAGCCCAATAGGGCTTTTGAGCGCATGCGCTAAAATAAGCCGTCCCTCGAAAATAAGCCCTCCACGAAAATATTGCAACACAGCAGCAGTCATGAGGTGACCATGCTCCCCATCTCCTGCACCTCAAAAATAATAAGACCTCCCCAAAAATGCCAAGCACTTATTTTGGGGGGTCAAAAGAAAATAAGACCCTGTCTTATTTTTGGGAAACACCAGTAATAGTAATAGTATAAGAACCATATAAATGTGATAAATAAATACATAAGTAAATAATACCATGTATTGGGAACCTGTTTTTTCTATACCTGTACCTAATATATGGCATAGTATTCCCCTAGGTCAGAAGTTGGCAACCTGCAGCTCTATAACCGCATGTGGCTCGTTCATCCCTCTGATGCGGCTCCCTATCACGGGTCAGCTCAGCAATTGATAGAGCTTTCGGTTAGGACAGGTACAGGAAAAAAGATGCCATGCTAGAAGGAGACTCTATGGTGGGGGAACCGGACTTCTGGTCCGCAGAGGAAAAAGGATGCCATGCTAGAAGGAGACTCTATGGTGTGGGAACCGGACTTCTGGTCGGCAGAGGAAAAAGGATGCCACGCTAGAAGCAATAGCAATAGCAGTAGACTTATATACCGCTTCATAGGCCTTCAGGCCTCTCTAAGCGGTTTACAGAGAGTCAGCATATTGCCCCCAACAATCTGGGTCCTCATTTTACCCACCTCGGAAGGATGGAAGGCTGAGTCAACCCTGAGCCGGTGAGATTTGAACCGCTGACCTGCTGATCTAGCAGTAGCCTGCAGTGCTGCATTTAACCACTGCGCCACCTTGGCTCTTGTATTTGAGCTTCATAGAAGGGGACTCTATGTATTTGAGCTTCAATAGAAGGGGACTCTATGGTGGAGGAACCGGACTTCTGGTCGGCAGAGGAAAAAGGATGCCACGCTAGAAGGAGACTCTATGATGGGGGATCCAGATTTCTGGTCAGCAGAGGAAAAAGGATGCCATGCTAGAAGGAGACTCTATGGTGGGGGAACCGGACTTCTGGTCCGCAGAGGAAAAAGGATGCCATGCTAGAAGGAGACTCTATGGTGTGGGAACCGGACTTCTGGTCGGCAGAGGAAAAAGGATGCCACGCTAGAAGGGGACTCTATGGTGGAGGAACCGGACTTCTGGTCGGCAGAGGAAAAAGGATGC
Source organism: Thamnophis elegans (assembly GCF_009769535.1). Taxonomy (NCBI): domain Eukaryota; kingdom Metazoa; phylum Chordata; class Lepidosauria; order Squamata; family Natricidae; genus Thamnophis; species Thamnophis elegans. Next base: position 61,589,349 of record NC_045551.1, on the reverse strand, counting down.
CACGCTAGAAGGAGACTCTATGATGGGGGATCCAGATTTCTGGTCAGCAGAGGAAAAAGGATGCCATGCTAGAAGGAGACTCTATGGTGGGGGAACCGGATTTCTGGTCGGCAGAGGAAAAAGGATGCCACGCTAGAAGGATTCCCCCACCCTCTATGGTGGGGGAACCGGACTTCCAGTCAGCTCCAGAATTAAATGGAGGGGCATCCGATTAGGACCTTTGTAGCTCTTTGCGTGTTTAAGGTTGCAGACCCCTGCCCTAGGTCAATATGGGTTCCATCCTGATGACATTCAGGATTTTTGGTTTCCATCTCTACAAACTAGATTATTCTTCCAGGTCTGTGATATGTTAACTGTGCTGAATCCTGCCAGGTTGTTTTGTTGCTGTTTTCTTTTGTTTTTTCCCCCTCTTCTGGGTGACTATGATTTTTTTCCCCCCTTTGTTTTAATCAGGAACGTTGCTCAGAGGAGAGAGCTGGACACTCAGTAGCTTCAATGAACCTTTCCACTTCTAAATCCTGTGGTTTTGTTAAAATATTCTTCCTCCTCCCCCTCTCTGCCTCTGAAGGTAAGAAAGTTATTTACATTTCGGAAAGTGAGAATTAAGTTCTACATATGGCATAATGCTTACCCAGCCCTCCTCCTTTTCCATTTGTTGTGAAGTGGGAATAATCCATACATATATATCTTCTCATTCACACCCTTCCCTTTCAGTGGGCAAAAATATGCAAAGTGCAGAAAAGAGTAAGAAACAGTAAGCTAAATAAATTAAAAGTGTGAGGTGAGAAAAGGAAAGGAAACATAGTTAAATCTAGTTTGCGTCAACCTCGTTTATTATTACCTTGCTATACCTATCCTTGAGGGACACGGTGGCTCAGTGGCTAAGACGCTGAGCTTGTCAATCGGAAAGGTCGGCAGTTCAGCTGTTCGAATCCCTAGCGCCGCGTAACAGAGTGAGCTCCCGTTACTTGTCCCAGCTTCTGCCAACCTAGCAGTTTGAAAGCATGTAAAAATGTAAGAAGAAAAAAATAGGAACCACCTTTGGTGGGAAGGTAACAACGTTCTGTGTCCCTTCAGCGTTTAGTCATACCGGCCACATGACCACGGAGATCTCTTCGGACAGCGCTGGCCCTTTGGCTTTGAAATGGAGATGAGCACTGCCCCCTAGAGTCAGGAACAACTAGCACATATTTGCAAAGGGGACTTTACCTTTATACCTATCCTTGTAAATTATCTATGCTGCCTCCATATCCACATTCACTTACATTCGTAGCTTTTTCTCCTTCGGATTTCTTTCTTTCTTCCTAAAGTTCTTGTCACTTCAACCTGCACTCAACCTTTCCAATTTTCCCTTCCTCTCAACCCATTTATTCTTCCTTCATGTAGTACTTTTGCTATTTGATCATAATTCAGACTAAGTAAGCCACAGGTATTTCAATTCATGTCTGGACAAGAACAACCTATGTATTTTGTCTTTATTTTTATTTTTTTTACTTTGCTTTGTAGGAAGTTATCATCTAGCCCTCTCCCAGAAAAAATGAAATATCCTAGGAAATATTGAAAAGGCAGAATATTTCTCTGGATGTGAAAGGAAAGAAACATGTTTTAAAAGACAGAATAGCTGCCTGTAGCTTCCTGCCCTTCCCCACTTTATCAATGGGCCATTAAGAAAGCCAAGCTAGTACCTTTACATAATAAAGAGTTCTCCACTTCAGCTCCAGGGGGATGGGATTAAGGCATGCTAATATTGGCCCTTTACCCAATTTGCCACATGGCATCTGAGAACTCAACCAAACCTGGATTCAAAACGCAGCCTAGAGAGTTGCCCCTGCATGGCCCCATGGGAGTCTGACAACCAATCAGAATACAAGCTCAAGATCAAAGGCCAGAGGGGGATAAAACCAGGGACTCAGCTTCTCTTCTCCCCTTCCCTTCTCCACCAACACTGAAGCATGTGATCACCTTTTCTGTTCACGGCTCAAGCCATGTGGTCCTGTCCACCATTAAAACCATCTTTCCAAGCAGCCTCCATGTCTCCAGTGTCTTTTTCCCCACTTGGAGCCGAACCCAGAAGGACATTTCTTCCGTCAGCTTGAAAGTGAAAGGAATGCAATAAGAAAGAGTGTCGGGTTCCTGCCCCCCCCCCCATTTTGGGCAGAACAAATGGGAAAAGACTGCAGACTGCTTGATGAGTTCACTGGAGATGACCAATGGAAGATAACATTTGTAGCTTGGGGATGGACTGTGGGGGCCTTGTTGCTCTCTGAGCTTGGTTGTTTTCTTGCAGCTGTTTAATTATCCAACCAGGTAATGCACTGATGATGTTACTTAGTTGGGTAATGAAACGTCTGCAAGAAAACAACCAAGCCCAGAGAGCAACAAGAACCCCACTAGGATAATGGTTTCAAAAAACAATACAATTGATTAAAAAAAAATAGCTAAGTTACACATTACACTGAGACCCTGATCTTTCTTCCAATAAATGTGGGGATATTCTCCTAACAACCTCGTATTTGGGCTAGGACTATATTAGGCTAGGACAGTGATGGAAAACCTTTTCTGGATAGAGCGCTAAAAAGGGAGCACGTGCCCACATGCGGGGCACCATACACCAAAAAAGGAGCACTTCACACATGCGTGCATGCTTTGCTCGTGTGCTTGCGCTCACGTGGGCTGCGACCAGGAAGAGGAGCTGCCCAGAGGGCATGCATGCACTGGGAAATGAGCTTCCTGTTTCTGATGCGCACATGGGCAGTGACCAAAAAGTCTTCTGGTTTCTGGGGCACATGCATACACACTGATCAGCTGGCCAGCGCGCATGTTCATGCCGGAAAATGGAAGACCAGCTCTTTCGGTTTCTGGCACTGCCACACACACAAAAGCCAGCTGATCGTCACATTCACATGTGCGCCAGCAAGTGGTATTTCAATTCAATTGTGCTATCTGAGTAGAATGTATTCTACTAATAACTTTTTTTTTTATTGTGCTATCTGTCAGCCTCTACTTTGCTGCTTGCTTTTGGCTGCCATTGAAACAGGGAGGGGGGCAAGGTATTTGGGTGGGGAAGTATTCAGTACAGGAGTGATTAGCAATAGCAATAGCAGTTAGACTTATATACCGCTTCATAGGGCTTTCAGCCCTCTCTAAGCGGTTTACAGAGTCAGCATATCGCCCCCACAGTCCAGGTCCTCATTTCACCCTCCTCGGAAGGATGGAAGGCTGAGTCAACCTTGAGCCGGTGAGATTAGAACCGCTGAACTGCAGACAACAGTCAGCTGAAGTGGCCTGCAGTACTGCACCCTAACCACTGTGCCACCTAGGCTCTGGCGTGATTGTTAAAAGGGAGTTCTCACCATCTACTGTGCATACTGTGGATTTGCCGCCAAGGCCAACTGTCCGGCATACCAACCTGATGATGTTTTTGGAAGATGTCTCCCACATGACACCTGAGGGATGTGCGGATTGGACCATGGGATGGGGTTACCAGGGGGAGGGGTTTGGGTCACATATTGCTATCTACAATTACGCACGCTTTTGCCTTCGATCTTGCTTTGCTTAGCTGCTATCTACTCATGACCAGTAAAAGTACTCTTAATTCTGCAAAATGGAGTTGAGTGGTTTCTTTCTTGGTTACTGAAGGAGGCCGCCTTGACACTATCTGAGTAGAACGTATTCTACTAATTCTACTGAAAACTTTTTTTTTTAAATTCCTTGCAAAAGGTAGGCAACAGCCATCAGAAACTAGAAAAGTCAAGATTGATACCTGCCTGATTAAATAGATATCTCTACTTATGTCTTTCTGAGAGAATGAGAATGTTGGCAAAGCTATCAGGATTTAATTTGCCTGTTACATGGATCACTTTCTTTAAATCTCCCCTAATAATAAACTTTTTTACTTTTGACAGTAAAAAAAAAACAAAAACCCTCTGTTATAAGACAGCCTGTCTGACAATCAAACCCAAACCTCTTTGATTGCTTTATCGTTAACTGTGCCCATGGGAATCTTGATAGATCACCCCATAAGGAGAAGTGAACCGGAAATGAAAGTAGCTGCCAAGTTCTTTTCGAATTTTCAAACAATTTTCAAACAAACCTAATCTTCCATATACCTGCATAGGATTGAGCCGGCTCGCTTTTTCTTTTCGTGGGTGTGAAGTTACAGTTCTTGCAAGAATGTAATAAGGAACATTTAGGCTGAAGGAGAGAGGGGAGAGGGGGGAAATAACACCAGCAAAAATAGATCCCTTTAAAGTATCCACATGTGAATTCATTATGCATGAGATTCACCAGACTGCTGTTTTGATGCAATTACTGAGCCCCTTAGGTGGTGCTGTACTGTAGACAGTCAGAAGAGGTGGTTTTGTAAAGATTGCTAAAACCCTTCCCCAGTTGAGAACAGTGCTTGGGGTAGGGACAGTGCACACAAATCTGAGGTCATCAGAAGGCATGATATATACTCTTGTCCCCCCTCAAAAAAAAAAAAAAAAGCAGGGATAGCATCTCACACTGGATATTATTCTACAAAAAGAGAAGAAGAAGGAATATTGCAATCCTTCTCAAGAATGGATCAGCTAATGAAATTTCAACCTGGAAGCCAGGTCGAATATCATGAACCTCTGTCACCTTAAGGAGATAAAGAGCATACTTACTGTAGCATGGGGTTGGTAGCAGAAGTATTTTGAAGATAGATAATAGATGATAGACCGCTAGAAGACAGACAGACAGACAGACAGACAGACAGATAGAGATAGGTAGGTGGGTAGGTAGATGATAGATAGATTAGATATGTAGGTAGGTAGATAATAGATACAAGAGATAGATAGATTAGATAGATGAGAGAGAGGGGATAGATTAGGTAGGTAAGTAGATGATAGATAGATAGAAGAGATAGATAGATAGATAGATAGATAGATAGATAGATAGATAGATAGACAGACAGACAGACAGACAGACAGACGATAAATTAGATAGATTAGATAGATAGATAGATAGATAGATAGATAGACAGACAGACAGACAGACAGACAGACAGATAGATGATAGATAGATAGATAGATAGATAGATAGATGATAGAGATAGATAGATAGATAGATAGATAGATAGATAGATAGATAGATAGATTGATAGATGATAGATAGATAGATTAGAGAGAGAGAGAGAGAGAGAGAGAGAGACAGACAGACAGACAGACAGACAGCTTCTTAAAGAAGATGGCTTTGTTGTGTCCATCTAAATGCTTAGGAAGATTGTATCACACAACCACAGATGGGAATGCAGCTGAGATTCACATCATAGAAAGGTATGAGGCCATCCTCTTTCAGCACTTCTGAGCTACTTTTAACATCTCAGCAAGCGGGAAGGATTTACTAACTGTTAAGCTTTTTCAAACTTCATTTTTGGTTTGTTTGCTTCCGGGAGGAATTTGGAAGAAACAGATCAGAACATAAATCCACAAAAAAATGACTTAATAACCCACCCAAGGCATCCCTCTCCCCCGAAAACCATTTATTCATCCCTTCATCTATAACATCTCCATTTTAGGTGACGTTCTCATGCAACTACATGGATCATTGGTCTTTTTTTTGGGGGGGGGAGTGGGGGAGGATTGGTCAAAACATGACTCTGAATGCTGTTCAGTGGCCTCCGTTTCGATTCCAAAAAAATTGGACAATTATTTGGCTCTGGTATGTGAGCCTAGGCACCAGTGACATGCAAATCAACTTTACAACATCATGGTACTAAGTAGGTTATTTATTACAGAGCATGGTGGAGCGTAATCATTTTGAATTGAAAATAGCTATTGCACCATATGCCCGAGGATTTGGAGGGGGGGAACAGCTGGAAGACAATAATCACCATGTAAATAACCGTATCTGTCATATTTCTGAAAGTTAAGGACAAGGGCATTGGTGACAAGAACTGCTGGAATAAGAACAATTTGCTGCAAAAGCGAATGAAATGGAAGAGGGAGAATAAAGGAATAGCAATAGCAATAGCAGTTAGACTTATATACCGCTTCATAGGGCTTTCAGCCCTCTCTAAGCGGTTTACAGAGTCAGCATATCGCCCCCACAGTCTGGGTCCTCATTTCACCCACCTCAGAAGGATGGAAGGCTGAGTCAACCTTGAGCCGGTGAGATTTGAACCGCTGAACTACAGATGACAGTCAGCTGTCAGTGACCTGCAGTACCTGCAGTACTGCACCCTAACCACTGTGCCACCTCGGCTCTAAAACTTTTTGCAAAATTAAATAGGAAAGGGTAAAACTGATGGGCAAGTTCATTTCAGGAAAATAACTGGTCTATATTTGAGGAAAAGACTGATTACGGGGACTTTCTCTCACATGTTGTTTTTCTATCAAAAGAGCATTTGATTGAGGGTGTTTTTTTAGTTATGGTTATCCAACATTTTACTACATAGATAGCCGGTTTGGCATGATGGTTTAAGACACTAGGCCAGGGAGCCCAACCACCATGCTGTAGTCTATTACTGGCGCTATTTGGAATTGGATCATGTGAGTGGCTGGCCAGAGGGCGCACATGCACAGCTCAACTTGCACAAGCAGCAAACAGCAGGCACTTGCATGCATGCATGCTAGTCTGCTATTTGCACAACCTAGGTCCTCTCCCCTCCCAGATGGGCCACTAAGCCACTAAGATTGGGGACCATTGCACTTTGCCAGATAGTGGACACTGTGAGTTCTACTCCTCCCTTAGGCATGAAGCAGAGGTGGGTCCCTACTAGTTCGGCTGAACTAGGAGTTGTATGGCGGCGTGGGTCGCTGGAACCGGCAGTGACCCAGGCCTGCCATGCCCCCAAACCGGTTTTCCAGTCAGCACCATTTGCGCCACCATCTTGTTTTTAAGTTCTGCACATGCGCAGAACAAGTCTAATTGAATTGTGCATGCGCATGCACTGCGCATCCAGCATTTACACAAGCGAACTGGCAGTAAAACTGGCCGGAACCCACCCCTGGCATGAAACCAGGGTGAATTTGGGCCAGTCACTCTCAGCCCTAGAAGAAGATAAGGACAAACCATTCCTGAAAACATTGCCAAGAAAACTTACCGGAACTTGTCCAGGCAGTCATTAGCATCAACTCTACCTTGAAGGCCTACTCATACATATAGAAACTTTTCCTTGCAATTGCTGTGCATAATAAGCTGAAGCTGCTTTAGATTATCTCAGTAATTTGATATAAGACTGCTACATATACAGCATCCCACCAGGATCCAGCAACATCTTTGCATTTTTTCACTCTTAGAATTAAATTACTGGAATTTTACATGCAAAATATAATAGCTGGTGCATTTCATTATTCTATAAATTGAGCAGGATTTTCACATTAAACACGACCAAAATAAAGTTCACTCCTCCTATCTTCTACATAGTAAACGGGTGGAATTTTAAGGTTTTAAAGATATAGCTAGGCAGTGGTGAGCCACTGCTGGTTCGGACCAGTTTGAGCGAACCGTTAGTTCCGGTGAGCAGTTGGGTCAATTCACCCACTCCTGCCCTATACTGGCCTACATTTCCATATTTTTCAGCTCAGCTGATTCGCAAGGCACAGCGGATTGCCACACTTAAGCTGTTTTCCTTACTGGAGCTGCAATAGAAGGCAAGTTTTAGAGCAGTGTTTCCCAAACTTGGCAACTTTAAGACTTGTGGACTTCAACTCCCAGAGTTCTCCAGCCAGAAGAGCTAGCTGGAGAATTCTGGGAGTTGAAGTCCACAAGTCTTAAAGTTGCCAAGTTTGGGAACCACTGTTTCAGAGTTTAAAATGGGTGGGTTTTGAATGCTGCGCATGCACGCAAAGTGCATGATAGGCACAAGTATGTATGAAGCATGAGTGCATGCGCAAAGCACACACTCACCAAATCAGTTGTTAATTGCAGCGCATCACTGTAGCTAGCGCTAAATATCCAGACTAGAGTCCAAAGAACTTCACAACAAATGGGATGTGGATGAAAGTTCAGAATGTTAATTTAAGGGGAAAAAATAAGGGATCCCCACCACCACCGTGAAAAAACCCACTAATGTATCACTCTAGTAATATTAACAAAAAAAAATGCTTGGATGTTCTTCCAATTATCAAGAGTTCAGCTTAATTCACGAGCCACGGTGGCACAGTGGTGAGAGTGCAGTACTGCAGGCTCCTTCTGCCGACTGCCGGCTGCCATCAATTTGGCAGTTCATATCTCACCAGGCTCAGGGTTGACTCAGCCTTCCATCCTTCCAAGGTGGGTAAAATGAAGACCCTGATTGTTGGGGGCCATAGGCTGACTCTGTAAACCACTTAGAGAGGGCTGTAAAAGCACTGTAAAGTGGTATATGTCTAAGTGCTATTGCTATTGCTATTAACGTGAAGAACACTTGTTATACAACACATCTATGTGCTTTTTTATGATATTAGACACTAATAAGGGGTTAGAACCACTCTATCTGAATAAATGAAAAAAAAAAATCCCAATCTGTAGATTTCTTAAAAGAACCTAACTCAAGAATTGAAATGTTTCAGTTGCAGTCAAAAAGGGGGAAAAAAAGACAATCTTTGCTAAGAAAATGTTATCCACTGAACTACTTATCGGGAGCTTTAATAATCAGTGAAGCGTACAGTACATTGCCATTTTTAATCTGTAAATTAATGTGATCTCTAACATTTCCATATTTTTTTCACTTGCTTTATTTGCTACTCTCATTTATCGTCCATTCAAGGTATGGAAAAGCCAGGAAGAAATGTACTGGCCGACAAGATTAAAGGTCAGATTGAGCAATTAAATATAGACTGTTGCATTTTTGAAGGAGGTTTAAGAGAAATATAGATACGTTAGGTCCACAGATCACCATTTTTAGCCATGATTGCTCTTTTTGAACTCATTATATTAACAGCCTACATGTAGCAATTATTCAGTCACCCACGTCAGTCCAAGAGGACTTCTCTGTACACAAGGACTAAAACATCTAGATTACTATATTTTTCCAATTAAAAAATGCACCGGAGTATAAGACACACCTTAGTTTTTGGGGAGGAAAATAAGAAAAAAAATATCTGCCTACCAGCATCCATGGTATTTGTCTGGCTAGCATCCTGTCAGTGTGTGAGAGAGTTGAGTGCTGTTTGGAAACAAACAGTGTTTTCTGCGTGAGCAACAAGGAAGGAGACAACAAGGAGCCCGGGTGTGGCTTGTTCTGTACATGCTGTGCTGATATCTGAAACTAAAACTGACAGTGAAACCGCTCTCCTCTGCTGAACTACCAGGTTGGAAAACCTGCTTTTGGTTTTGTGTATTTACTTAATGTGCTATATTATACATAAAAGAGAAGTTATTGACTCCGGCTGAATCAGGGACTTGTGTGTGCTTTCTGAATGTGATTGCTGCTGCAAATTCTGACACGTCCTTGCAGCAAATAGTGAACAGCCAGGTCAGCTTCAGCACATTATTGCAGCCTGATTCAGCCTGAGCAGCTGATTGGTGGGTGGATCGGCCTCCCAGAATACCCCCAATCAGCTGTTCCAGTATGTAGAGATTGCAATAGACCATCCTCCATGCCTTGCGTTTTTGGCTACATTCAGTGTATAAGACACATCCAAATTTTCACCCTCTTTTAGGGGGGGGAAAGTGCATCTTATACTCTAAAAAATACGGTCCTTCTTGGATGTGGCTGAAAATTTGACAACTTCCTAAGGAATTTCATGATGCCTTCTAAAACTTTGCCCCTGGCATGACAGTAAATAAATCTTTAGCACAGCAAGCACTATTGGGTTTAGCAGTGCAAGTTTCAATGGTGAAGTTTAGGTAAATCCAGGGTTTAAGGTCTCAATTGCTTTTCCTTACCTGGTAATAGAATTGGATATTCAGATCACCTTTCCAAAATTTTGAAAATGGGCTTGTCTGCCTCTTCCTCTACATCCAATCTTGCTAGTTTGAGTTCCCACAATAACAGCCGTGTTGAACCATTGATTGGCTGCAGATATCACCCCCCCCCTTGTCATTTCAGAAAGACACTTCACTGCCTGAATATATAATATCAAGAGTTCTTTATAAACATAGAGCTACTCTGAATCTTCATCCAGTGACATTAATAATCTAGGATAACAGACATCATGCATCGGAAATTAAATGTGAAATTAGCCAGAGCAACTGTTCCGATGCCACTTTTAGTAGCCACAATGAGTAACAAATGAGTAACAAAAATAGACATCTGCTTATTTGCTAAATAGAGAAATCATGGAGACATAAGTCTTACCTATTGTCGGAGAATGGAATTCCATCTGGCTGTGCCATAAATTCCTATTTTTGCAATTTAAACATTGAATTGTTAGCAAGGGAGTACAGTATGCATAAAATCTATCAGTTTATTTTTGCAATGGTATTCACTATCCATAAGGTTGTGTCACATGTCCGAAACACTTTCAACGTGATGCATAAACCATCCTTGTGCTTCCTATGCACAATTAGCTTAATTATGTGCCCATCCTCATTTTGCTTAAATGGTTATTGTTACCCACCAATGATCAGCAGACTTCTGGTTTAACTGATGATTATTAGTCCAGCAAAAAGACAGGTTTCTAATTTAATTACACTCTGGCTTAATTGTACATCTTCCTAGTTCAGAAATACAGACCTAATAAATATTATATCAGGCTGAAGGTTTGTGACACAACTTGTTTAATCACAGAAGTTTAAAAAAAAAAAAAAATCATAGGCCAAAAGCAGCATTATGTGAAACACTAATTAATCTTAAACATGAATATCCCAGATCTCAACTAAACTTGGCACAAAATAATAACTGCATGGTTAACACTTAGCTCAAATCCACATAATTTGTATGGAGGTTCAATAACACATATTTTGCTTATAAATCTTGCCTGCACATAGTATTTTTATTACAACTAATCTAATCCAGTATTCTTTCATAATTCCTAACACCCTACTGTTTTTCAACTATTCATACACATTTATAAAACCAATCCATTTATTTTGTTTGCAGTAGGCGCTGAAGGGGAAAGAAAAAGTGAAGAGAATTCTGGAAAAAAAAGAGATTGTGTTTCATTCTGCTCCCATAAATACACACTGAAACTCATCAAAACCAGCTCCATAAAGTGCCAGAAACTCATAAAGCAAACATCTCAATCACACAAATGAGAACAAACACATTGTGTGACCTTGAGAAATTAGCACTCTGTGCTAAACGACAATCGGTCATAATTCTTAGATTTGCTCATATTTTTTTTATATCTTATAAATCAGCTTCATTCACAATCCATCAAAACTTGAAGTTTGCTTGAGAATCACATAATCAATCTCTCATTGAGTTTCTATGAACTCCAACTTTGTTACCCTCTCTGATTTGTCCTCCTAGAGACACAATTAAGCCATCTTAAGAAATAGAAACTGGTTTGCGATTTCCCCCCAAACAACCATTATGAACGCAACAGAGATTATCAAGGTATGATAGATAACACCATGCCATGTCAAATGTTAATTAGATCACCAGGCCTACCCAAGGAAGCTATCTAGCATTTGCTAAAGTTGACTCCACTTCCAAGAGAACTAGCCAAGTCATACATATAAACTTCAGATGACCTATTTCTGTATTAATCAAGAAATTGGATGATAGAAATCAATTAAACTCAATTCTTTGTCTGTGAATTGAATATGTACCCCAGAAAAAAACGATGTACCGTATTTTTTGGAGTATGAGACAAACCTTTTTCCCTCAAAAAAGAGGTTGAAAACCTGGGTGCATCTTATACACAGAATACAGCATTTTTGCCTTCCAAAACCCCACTCCCTTCACCAAAATGGCCGTGCATTGCCTTTAGGAAGCTTCCAGAATGCTTTTTGAACAGGCCCTTTTTGCTCAATTTCCCCCCCCCCCAGGCCCCAGGAGCACTCTGAAAGCCTCCTAAAGGCTATCCATGCCCCCCTTCTTTTTTACAAAAAACGGGCCCGTTTTTTGCTTGTTTTTGACCCCCCCCCCCAAAGCCTTCTATAAGCCTCCTAAAGGCTATTCATGCCCTTTTTATGAAAATAAAATGGGCCCGTTTTTGTGAAAAACCAGCCGTTTTTGGGAGGTCTGCAGAGTGCAAAAACTTTTTATTTTTTTTTTTTAAATTGCATCTTAAAAATCTTGGTGCATTTTATACTCCGAAAACTATGTTATGTATTTCTGAACTCATATGCTTTGGCGGTTGTGCAGAAATTACCATTTTATGCAAAAGGATCACTGACTGGGACATAAAAATGATAGCTAGAGATACCTAAATAGTTAAATAGCTAGACAGCTAGATAGCTAGAACAGACAGTAGAGAAAGGGGGAGGGAGGGAGGGAGGGAGGAGGGGGAGAGAGAGATGCTTCTTTGGGAATATAGATTTAACATCAGGTGAATCATAAGATTCAAAGCTACCCTAAGCAGTTTGCTATTTAAGAAAAATCCAATGAAACCATTTAAAAACTATCCAGATCATGGGTGTCAAACTCAATATGTCACATTGCCATCATATGATGTGTTGGGACAGTTTTTTCCCCTTCGCAAAACTGGGGTGGGCATGGTCTGTGCATGAGACATCCAGCTGCCAATTTGACCCCCCTGAACTGCTACTCTTTGAGTAGCAGAGACAGAAAATCCTAAAGCAGACCGACAGCAATCGTAAAATATATATCTCTGTGTCTAATGCTACATGTTTGAAGGACATAACTCATTCTTCCAGTTTCAACAGAACTATTCAGCCTGGAGGGGACCGGATTCTATTATTAGACAGAACAAAGTACAGAGTTCTCTCCATATTTTCCTCAAAGTTTGGTCTGGTTACCCCAGAGCCTCTGAGTAAAAGCATACACACACACACACACACACACACACACACACACACACACACACACACAGATCTCACAGGTTTTATTTTTCAGTAATTATAGGATTATGTAGAAGGTAAATACATAGAGATAATTTTTGGTTTATTTCCCCAATGAGACATGTATCTGGAGTTCCTTTAAAAAAGTAGAATGCATCATAGATGCTTTGGACACTCTATTATATTTTATTTTTTTATTTATTTTATTTATTGTGTTTATTTTGTTTATTTTGTTTATTTTATTTATTATGTTATTTATGTTATTTGTTATTTATTATCTTATTTATGTTATTTTTATTTATGATATTTTTATTTATGATATTTTTTATTTATGATATTTTTATTTATGTTATTTTATGTATTTTATGTATTTTCTATTTTTTATTTTATTATTTATTTTATTTATTTTATTTATTTATTATTTTATTTATGTTATTTTTATTTATGTTATTTTTTATTTTTTATTTTATGTATTTTTTATTTTATTTATTTTTTATTTTATTTATTTTATTTTTTATTTTATTTATTTTATATTTATTTTATTTATATTTTATTTATATTTCATTTATTTCATTTATTTCATTTATTTCATTTATTTTTTATTTTTTATTTCATTTTTTATTTATTTATTTTATTTTTATTTAATTTAATTTATTTTATTATTTCATCAAGCATGAATTGGATAACAGATATAAATATAAATATGATACATGAAATGAATATGAATACAAGGGAATATTAGGACAGGGACGGAAAGCACGCTGGTGCGCTTATGCACACCCCTTATGGACCTCTTAGAAATGGGGTGAGGTCGACAGTCGGTAGTCTAAGGTTAAAGTTTTGGGGGTTTGGGGAAGAAACCACAGAGTCAGGTAGTGCATTCCAGGCATTGACCACTCTGTGGCTGAAGTCGTATTTTCTGCAATCAAGTGTGGAGATACATAAGTTTGTATCTATTGTGTGCTTGTGTGTTGTCATGGTTGAAGCTTGGCAGGTAGGACATTGTGGTAGATAATTTTATGTATTACGCTTAGTATTCCTTCTTATCTCCATCTTTTCACTGGCTAACAGAATTTATAACATGTTAAGCGCAACAAAGCTCATGAGATGAGCAATAAGCAAAGTCAAAAGGACATCTCCAACTCAAAAGCAGATCTCCTCGGACACAAGAGAAAGTACACAATGTTCTCACATTGAACTGTACTTCAGGGCCTTAATAACCTTCTTAGTAGGGCTTAGCTAACTGCTAATCAATATCAATTATTTTCTTCTCAATAGAAAAAAAATAGATTTGTTAACCCCTTGAGATCAATATCCTTCTGGAACAGAAAAAAAGAGAGAGAAGGATAGTTATTCAACAAAGACAGCACAACATAAGGAAATCTCTCCTGATCCAAATCTTGTTAAGATAGGAAGTCCGGTTGGTCATTATTTTTCTAAGGATGACTTCTACCTCCCCTCCTCCTCCTGTTTCAATACTCCTGCTAATGGGAAGCATCAGATCCCTATGTGAGGATAAAGTGAGACCAAGACTGGTATAGAAATCCAACAGCATACATTTTTTAACCGATTCTGGCTGCAATCTGAAGGTCTCATCCTGAAGAACATAAAGCCATTCGTCACTTGCAAGAATTTGAGAAAGACTAAGCAACGAGGCAGATTTTTTATTAGAGTTCTGAAGTTGTGATTTATCATACTTTTTTTTTTTAATCCTCTTACTTGAAAACCAGAACTATGATAAATATCCTCCTCTTTAAATATGGAGTTTAAAAAAAAAAGCCTAAGCATTTCACTGGAATAATATGTCCCTCTAAAAACAGTATAAGCAGAACAATGTTGAACTGTTAACACTTCTACATCGCACCATTGTTTCTTCTGATTATCTAATATTCAGTCATCTCAATCGCAGAAGAAAATAGAGAAAAGGAGGTTATTGAAGATCATTGGCCCTTACTCCTGGATCCTCTAGGCCAGAAAAGGGACTTAATTAAATCCATTAGAATCAGAAAGTATGCTTCAGTGGTGGGATTCAAATAATTTTACAACCAGTTCTGTGGGCTTGGCTTAGTGGGCATGGTAGGGGAAGGATACTGTAAAATCTCCATTCCCTCCCCACTCCAGGGGAAGGATACTGCAAAATCCTCATTCCCTCCTGATCAGCTGGGATTCAGGAGCAGATAATAGATAGGGGTGGGGACAGTCACAGATGGTATTTACCGGTTCTCTGAACTACTCACTACCAGTTCTGGTCAGACGTGACCCGACAAATGCGCGAACGACAAAAGCGCACCGTCAAAACCACGGCGCTAAAACCGCGATGTCAAAAGCACGCCGACAACAGCGCTTCGACAAAAGCGCGCCGACAGAAGCGCAATTTAAGTTAAGATAAGGTTTAGGGTTAGGTTTAGGGTTAGGTTTAGGGTTAGGTTTAGGGTTAGGTTTAGGGTTAGGTTTAGGGTTAGGGTTAGGGTTAGGGTTAGGTTTAGGGTTAGGTTTAGGGTTAGGTTTAGGGTTAGGTTTAGGGTTAGGTTACAGAGCGCTTCTGTCGGCGCGCTGTTGTTGGCGCGCTTCAGCGCTCATTTGTCAGCGTGCTTTTGTCGGCACGGTTTTGTCACTGCAGTTTAGTCAGGCGCGCTTTTGTCGTTCGCGCATTTGTGGTGGAACCCTGGTCAGAACCTGCTAAATACCACCTCTGTATGCTTTCATTGTTCCAAAGATGCTTTCCACCCTTCAAGGGGAAATTGGACTGTCTTCATTTTTTTTTTGAAGGTGTTTCACTTCTCATCCAAGAAGCTTCTTCGGCTTATCCCTGAACTACAGTTTTCTGCTAAGAATCTCTTTCTGAATTCTTTCTCAAATCCAGCTTAGATATATGCAGGAGAATCCTTGTGGCTCAGGAGATCCAATGTATCCCTAAAGAACTACTCTTTGGAAAGTGAGTGTAGGACAGCAATGTCTCTTAGCAATGAGTAAGTTGCTCATGAAAGAAAATCATACCCAACCTATTTGAGAATATATTGTCCTAATGTGGAATTTATTCTGTTCTTTTCAAATTCTTTTCACTCATATTAATTGGCAGCGTTAACCTTTCAGCTTCTGGGATGAGAAGTGAAATGTCTTCAAAGAAAAACAAGAAAGTCCAGTTGCTTATTGGAAGAAGAAAAAAGTACTTTTGGTGCAATCATAACCTGGATGTCTGAGAATCTCCATAGAGTTTGTGCTCTCAGAGCAATCACTGAACAACGAATGAAGATGATGATGATGATGATGATGATGATGATGATGATGATGATGATGATGATGAAAGGGTCACATAAATAGAACACAGGTCTTTAAAGTTATTAGCTCAGAAAACACAAGACTATGTTTCTGGACAATGTTCCCTGAAGCTCTGGATTCTTGGAGAAGTATGTTGTTGTTGTTAGCTGTGAAGTCATGTCCTGCCAATCACAACCCCATGGACAACATTCCTCCAGGCCTTCCTGTCCTCTAACATCCTATGGAGTCCATTTCAGCTCACACCAACTGCTTCAGTGTCTCCATCCAGCCACCTCATTCTCTGTCATCCCTTTCTTCTTTTGCCCTCAATCGTTCCTTGCATTAAGGCTGTTCTCCAATGAGTCCTTCCTTCTCATTAGGTGGCCAATGTATTTGAGCTTCATCTTCAGGATCTGGCCTTCTAAAGTGCAATCAGGGTTGATCTCCTCTAGGACTGACTGGTTTGATTGCCTTGCGGTCCAAGTGCAGGAGTCTTCTCCAGCACCATAGTTCAAAGGCCTCAATTCTTTGGTGCTCAGTCTTTCTTAGGTCCAACTTGTTTCTTATGGCTAAGCATAAGAACATGAAATTCAAAGGAATGTTGGCAAGAACAGCAGAGAAATAAAAATAAAATAAAGGTCAAGGGTCATTGTGGCTTCCCCAAGTGTTCATGGAAAATCTCAAGTTATTTCAGTAATAATCAGATTAAGCCTTACTTATAAAACGGCCATCATTTTCTCCCTTCCAAATTGTTTGACTAACGGATTAGTATCAATTATTTCAGCCGTAATATCGAGTCAATGAATAAAACAGCCAGTGAAAGAAGCTGATCCAGAACTCCGATGTTTTGGCTGGCATTATCAAAGATATCGCTTTTAGTACAGCCCATTAGTCTGTCAGCTTAAATATTTAGGTTTTGGAGTGTAAATATCAAATCAATGAACAGTCAACATGGGAACTGTTTCAGCAATACTTCCAAAGCAACCAAAATTCCAGTTTTGTTTTGAGAACCACTACACTTTGATTGCAAGAACACTGAGAGCGATGGAATAGCAGCCCTAATGACACTTCTTGTGAATTCCCTTGTCTTACTTTATGCTCTCAGACACATTAGAAATTAAATATATTTCAAATTTCACAATGATCTTCGAGAGGCTTGTTTCTCGTTTATCACAATATGTCACCATATGGGAATAAATTGAAGAACAAAATGTATTAATTTGATGAGGAAAAGAAAAAACAAAGACATAATGAGGCTCTACTGGAACAGGAATCCTCTGAGTAATATATTTCAAAGTGATGCCAATTATGATTGTTATGGAATAAGAACAATCACATATCCGAATCCAGTATATGATTTTGCAACACTTTTTGTAATCAAATAAATTATAGGACTATTTTTTTTCTTTGTGTTCTACATAAAACACATTTGATTGGAATTTGTCTTTCCATAAAGCAGATGTTACTGTTCTGACTTAGGCTTCACCAAATCACGAAGCAGACTCCTTGTCCCGACAAAACCCCTTTTTATTAAGCTGATGTGAATTCCTCTCATTCACATCCAGCAAAGTCCCGGCAAACAGTCTTTCAAGGGTGAATCTACAACCACAGACCTTATCAGGCTTGGAGAGCTGCCAGGCCGATATCTTCCAAATGCCAGAAAATACTTGGCAAGGAGTCTCTGAGAGTCACAAACAGATGTTCAAAGTGAACTAATTGTCTCCTGCAAACTCCACTCCCCTTTCGCTCCTCTTTATTCCTTAGGGGAGGGGGTCATTCACCATCCACCTGTGTCTTTACTCCCAAGTCGACCCTTGTTCCTTAGCTGTTCCCTTCTCCTGGCAGCTCTGCGCATGCACACATCAGGAACAGGCTCCAGCTGTTCTTCTGCACCACTGATCTCCGACTCCGAAGGCAACTGATAACTGTTGGAGGGCCCTGGCCCATCTCTGCCTCTGATTCAGAGCCCTCATCAGAGCCTTCCCCAGACTCCAGGACTGGCCTATGTTGCTCCCCAACCTCCTCACTGTCTGAGTCTGACTGTGGCGGGCTGGCGGGCCACAACAGTTACTTTCAAATCCAATTCAGCTCTTAACACATTCACCCATGTACAGGTAGTCCTCAACGTATGACCACAATTGAGCCCAAAATTTCAGTTGCTAAGCAAGACATTTATCCAGTGAATTTTGCCCCATTTTACAACCATTCTTGCCACAGCTGCTAAGTGAATCCCTCCATATGTTAAATTAGTGACATGGTTGTTAAGTGATTCTGGCTTCCCCGTTGGCTTTGCTTGTCAGAAGGTCGCAAAAGGTGATCACATGAGCCTGGGACACCACAACCGTCATAAATATGAGGCAGTTGCCAAGCGTCTGAATTTTGATCACGTAACCACAAGGGTACTGCAAATGGCCATACTTTCTGATTCTAATGAATTTAATTACCATACTTTCAGTGTATGAGTTGAGTTTGAGTTGAGTTTATTAGTCTTGTATGCCGCCCACTCCTGGAGGACTCCGGGCGGCTTACAATAAAAGGGGAAAGGGAATAAATAAGACAAACAACAATTTAAAATACAACAACATTCATAGTTACCATGGGGCTGGATACTTCAACAGCCCCCGGCCTGTCGGAACAGCCAGGACTTAGTGGCTTTACGGAAGGCCGGGAGGGTCGTAAGGGTCCGGATCTCCACGGGGAGCTCGTTCCAGAGGGCCAGAGCTGCAACAGAGAAGGCTCTCCCCCGGGGGTCGCCAGCTGACATTGAGACACCCCCCCCAAAAAAAGAAGGTGAAAAGTTGGGTGCATCTTATACACCGAATGTTAGATTTGATAAAGAAGAATTCAGAAAGAGATTATTGGCATCCTACCTTCTCTTATATACTTTAACTCCCCTTTTATTAAGCTAACTTTAGGTAAATTGTAACATTCCTTGTTCATTAATTCATAACTTAACTGAAATTTCTTAGTCCGATATTTATTTTGAATATAGTCAGTCCATCTTCTCCACTCCAACTTGTATTTAGTTAGTTAGCTTATGTTAGTGTATGATTGTTAAATGTTTATACCCTGTATTTTGCTCTGGGAGGTTGGGGGGAGGGAGGGAAGGGAAAGGGAAAATATCTGTAAAATCTATTAAAACTTTTTAATAAAAAAAGAAAGAAAGAGATTATTGGCAGAAAACTGTAAGGATAAGCAAACGGAAGATCTCCAGAGGTTTTGGAGCACACTTTCTACTCATTGAAGATTCAGTGGTGGAGAACTTCTACTCATTGAAGATTAGAAATGATCTAATCTGTAAACCGAAGCTTCTAGATGAATTTTAGCCACTAAAAAGCCATAAAAAACACATAGGCTATTTAGAATTTATAGAGGACTTTGTAAATGAACCTTGGAAAGTAGCCAACCCACCAACTTTTAAGAAATGAGTTCAGCAATCTGTGCATATATTTTCTTAATTCTTAGCAGATGTAATGTTAAAAAACAAAGGAAGAATTAAGAACCGAAACAATAATGTAATCACAAACAGACCAATAACTAGGAAATTGCGATTCCATAATATTGGACCATATATGGGCTGGAGTGTTATCTACGTAACCCAATTTTAATAGGCACTGCAGCTAATTGTGTTTTTATTTCACTTTTGACCATTTCCTCCTTCTTCCTCTCTCTGGTTTTTATCTTAATGGCCATGCTTTGCACCCAATTTACTGTATTTGTGATAGAAATCGATTTCAATGTTCCACAGGAATGAAGAAAGTTTACCAACACTCAAGTAAGCTGTCAATAAGGAACAGCCTTGTTGTATGATTCTCTCATTTACCTGATCAATTGTAAAGAAATTGTTTGCAATTGGGAAGAGTGTAATTTTACTGTAATAATTACGGAAGATCCATATTTATTTATAGCCAAGATAAGAGCCCAATAGTTAGTGAATTGATTGCTTGGCACTGTTATTCCTCCTGCTTTAATTTTGCCCTAATTATTAGAGATAAAGCTTTCAGTATGATTAAAGTGTAGGAGGCACTTAAGGGGAAAGTAGGAAAAACAAGCATTGCACTTCAACAAATTGGAATCCAGACATATCTTTTCAAAAGCATGACGAAGTTTTAGATGAAGAAAAAAAAAATAAACATTTGCACACACAACCACACACACAAAGGTTTCTCTGTTGCTACCTCATCATTTTTTCTACTTTTCTGCCTGTTGTAAAAAATAACAAGAGTTGTAAGGGACCTTGGAGGTTTTCTACTCCAACCCAAGGGTGAAATCAACACCCATCCTCCGCGAGCTGCACTGGCTCCCGATTGGTCTCCAAACGCACTTCAAGGTGCTGGTCATCACCTTTAAAGCCCTACATGACTTAGGGCCTGGATATCTATGGGACCGTCTTCTGCCACATACCTCCCAGCGACCGATAAGATCTCACAGGGTGGGCCTTCTCCAGGTGCCGTCAACTAGACAATGTCATTTGGTGGCTCCTCGGGGGAGAGCCTTCTCTGTAGCTGCTCCGGCCCTATGGAGCGATCTACCCCCAGAGATCCGGACCCTCCCCACTCTCGCAGCCTTCAAAAAGTCTATAAGACCTGGCTTTTCTGGCAGGCCTGGGGCTGTTGACCTCTTGAATGAGGTCCAGCCCCACTACGGTTGAGTGTGTTGTGTTTTAACCTGTTTTTTTTTTCCTTACTTTTTAAATTTTTTAGTATTTTAAATTGTCTTTTATGTAAGCCACCTGGAGTCCTTCGGGATTGGGTGGCATATAAGTTTATTAAACTTAAACTTAAACTTAAACCTTCACTACAGGTTCGCAAATGTCAGGCAAGCCACCTCTGTGCATGTGCATGACATTCTGCATATGCGCAGAGTGTCAAAAACAGGAAGTGATGACATTCAGGTGGGTGGGGGAGCCTCCTGCTGCCACCGCTATTGGTTCGCCTGAACTGGATAGAACCAGATGAATTGCACCCCGGGTCCAACCTCCTGCTCAAGCAGGAGCTCCTATACCAGTGATGGAGAACCTTTTTGGCACCCAATACCCAAACCAGAATCTGCGTATGCATGAATGCATGTCCGTGCGCCAAAGCACCAGAAACACAAAAACCAGCTGGTTGGTGATGAGCCTATGGCACGCATGCCAGAGGTGGCACACAGAGCCCTCTCTGTGGGCATCTGTGTCATTGCCAGGTGCTGTTCTGGTTTCCATTATGCACATGTGCACCAGCCAGCTGGTCTTCGGGTTTCCAGTGCTCTGGCATGCGTGAAAACCAGCTGGAAACCAGAAGAGCAGCTAGCGATGGTGCACATTCCCCCAGAGAGGGCTCTGCATGCCACCCTTGGCACCCATGCCATAGGTTCGCCATCACAGCCCTAATATCAGAATTAAATCAGAGACCAAGGCAAAACTATCCTTAAAGTTCCAATTTAATAAGGCAGACATGTTGGCATCATGCTATGGAATCCCTATACTGGAAATGACATCAAAATTCCACCCAGTTAAAAGTTCATGATCTTGTCCCCACACCCACAATCCATCACATGGTCCAATCTTCTTCTTCCATGCTGGCATCCACACCCAGCTGCTTCCGGTCAGGTGTACTGGTGCAGAGACAAAGGATAACCTTGGCTTCTAGTAAAGAATGAAAACAGTACATTCCACAATCTCACTCCTGTCTATTCCCCCCTCCCATCAACTATACTAAAGAAACAGCATAATGAAATAAGAGAAAGTGTGGCAGGCCCAAATTCTAAAAGGAATTTAATTGCAGACCTGACATCTATACTATTTGTGACAAGTGACTATTCAGTATCTTCTTAAAAACCTCCAGTGATGTGGCACCCACAACTTCTGAAGGCCAGCTGTTCCACTGATGACTGTTCTTACTGTCAGGGCATTTTTTTTTAGTTCTAGGTTGAATCTCTCCTTGGTTAGTTTCCATCCCTTGTCTATTATACCTGGGATTTTGGGCCAGATCCTCTGGACTTCTGGATCTTTCTACTCTTGGCTTTAATCCCCAATGACAACAATGATACTGCACCCTGGCTATCACCCAAGATATCCCCTTCTTATTATTTCTTCCAGAACTTGTGTACAACTGCTTGGCTAAGCATTCTCTCTGCTTCTCCATTGCTTTAACACAATCCCATCATGAAACCAGTGTCAACTTGCCCCATTGGGAATGATTGGACTACAACAGGATAATTCCGGCAAGACTTTGGAAACGTTCATATCCATTCCCAAGCTCAGAAAATACCTGTTCCCAGTGCACGCATGCGCAGAGTTGCCAAATGAAGGGAATAGCTAAGGAATAAGGGTCGACTTGGGAGTGAGGCCACAGATGGACGGTGAATGGGCCCTCCCATAGGGAATAAAAGAGGAGCAAAAGGGGAGTGGAGTTTGCAGGAGGCAATTAGTTCATTCCTGCATTCTTGCCACGTATTGTGGCGTATGAAAGATACCAGCCTGGCCACTCTCCAAGCCTGATAAAGGTCGGTAATTGTGACCTATCTTGAAAGGCTGTGGGCCAGAACTTTGCTGGAGAGGAATTCACTGTCAATTAAATAAAAGGTAGATGAGGACACGGCTTCGTGCTGCTGGGGAAGCCTTGGTCAGAACAGTAGGAATCATTATTTAGGGAAAGAGGGGTGAAATCTTTTTTCAGATTCAGATACAAGATCATACTGAGAAGTGGCTCAGCCAGGCACCTCCCTGATTCAGTAGGTATCGTCTGTGTGTGTGCGCGCCAGAGTGTCATTGTGGTTAAAACATAAGTTAAAATATAAGGATGAGGAGAGAGAGAGAGTGATACACCAAGTTAGGAACTGAATTCAGTTTGAGAATGGGATCAGTTTCTCAGTTTCTCTCAGCCCAAAAGCCAGAGTCATACAGTGTTGAAAGTGTGTGTGTGTGTAATTTTAACAAAATTAAAAAGCCCTCTAAACTTACTACATATTAGTGTATTACATATCACTACATATTAATCGGCATGTATATGGAAATGAAATATATGTACTATAAAGCACTCTGCCAGTTATCTTTTAATTACCATGCATAAATAACAAAAAAAAAGATATTCTAATGAATAGATTAGCAGAGAACGAGGACAGGGGTAGAGAAGGGGAAAATAGATGGAAAATAACTCAGCAGCCTGATTTTCTGTAAGTATCTCTTTGTATAAAAATGTGTGGATTTCCCCAAAGATAATATATGTGTTATCGATAGTAGCAGCCGTAAGCGTTATTTGGTCTCAAATTTATCCATTATATTTATCCCTATAAATTTGTAACTTAGCAAAACCTCTTTGTCATTGATTAAGAGGTAACCACTATTACTGCTTTCACAGCTAATGCAGAATTTGCCTCCAAGCTACCTGATTTATATGCTAATATAGTATTCCTCCATTAATATACTGAATATGAGAAAGTTTGTAGAAATGGCAGTGAGAGGGGGAAAAAATCATAATTTTTAGAATAATCTTATATACGTGGATTCGAAAACAATTTGTGCTTTAGAACCTTTTCCCGCATAGGAACAGCATTTCAATCTGTACAGTTGGTTTAACTGAAAATAATTCCTATTGAACGGAGTAAACATTGTTTTTCATTAGGGCGATCCGATATTGCTCTGGTTAAAAATAAAAATAAAAATGACACTTAATAAAAAAAGACAAATATAAAGAACCGTGGATATACGGCATAGCATATCGATAAGCAGCACACTCTAAATACATTAAGCCCAACTTTCAAAACTATATATTTCCCCGTCTACCAAATCTTGCAGACTCTTCAATAATAGTGGATGTTCTTGCATTCTGCAGAAATCCAGTTATTGCCAAGGCAACCACGGGAAGAATTCTGTATATAGAGAACGTCACTTAGAAAGCCTGAATAGCTGCTGAAAAGGAAAACATTCAGAAATCTCTTATTCAATGTAGCATTAAGAGAAGACAGGGTGATGGAAGTGGAACAACAATATGCAATCCTTATCCAATGCTCAACAATTTCATATGGGACATTTACAGTTAGTCCTCGTCTTATGGCCATAATTGAGCCCAGCATTTCTGTTCCCAAGTGAGACAGTTGTTAAGTGAACTTTGCTCCACTTTAGGATTTTTCTGTTGGAGTCCGCCAGCAGAACTGGTAGCAAATTCAGACAGGGAGGAGGTTGAGGAGGAATATGGGCCAGTCCTGGAGTCTGGGGAAGGCTCTGACGAGGGCTCTGTGTCGGAGGTAGAGAGGGGGACAGGGCCGTCCGACAGTTATCAACCTTCAGAGTCAGGGTGGCACAGTGTTTAGAATGCAACTCTGCCCACAGTCAAGAGTGTGATCCTGAATGGCATAAGGTTGACTTAGCCTTCCATCCTTAATAAGGTTGATTTAAAATGTTTAAACCACTCTAAGTCTAATGCCAGTCATTGATATTAGCTATGGTGGATTTTGCTCTCAATTAAACATTTCAAATTACAGTGGCTTGCTTAGAGCTTACAAATGGTAGGAAAAGAGAATAAGTGCACTGGTCCACAACTTCCAAAGTATTCATTCACTACTGGTGTGAAATGGTACAACATTTTGTCAAAGACACAGGTACCCTCAGAAGAAAAAAAAAGCTATCAGAGATGGGTTCCAGATCATATGGGACCGTCACTCTGGGAATTTAGGAAAAAATTCTCATGTGACCTTGTAGACTCCTCAAAAAAGTGATTTTCTACTGTTTTTGTGTAAAAGCACACCCCATGTTTGAGTGCTTTGGGGACGCTCCCGAGAGAAGTTTTAAATAGGTAAAAATCAGTGTTAACTAACACTTCATTCTTTAGGTATCACTAAGTGATAAGATGCTAAAGATAAGCACAAAATGATTTGAGAAAATCTTTGCAAATTCTAGGTCACGACCAATCCATCACCCAACCATACATGATAAAATAGGATCTTTATTAATGAACCAATGACTTAGCTGTCAGCAAGGATCAATTTTAATGCAATATTTTCTGTGAGGCAAAAGCTTCTAAAATAATTTCTCTGGCTGAAAATAGAGCATTGATGTGACTATTTCACCTGGATATATATTTTTTCTTTGAAAACATAGGCAATTAACTTGGGGAAATTAAATTATCCCCTCAAAATGACATTCTGAATACGGTAAACAGTTATAGAAGTTATAGAAATTAGATCTGATAATCCTTTATTGCAGTAAACATTCAACTGCTATGTTGTATCAATGAGCAGCACAGCAAGTTTTAATATGCATGTTAACATTATTTTATCAAAGTTTTTGGTCCAACTTATGGAAATGGAAGCAGGGTAAACACCTAAGATTCTTGTAGAGAAAAGTTCCCCAATAATGGGCTATAGCATGAATCCAAAAGCTCGGGAAATTAAACCTTTGGTCTCGGTGACTGACCCAATTGTATCCTGCAATTTTATTTCTTTTTAGAAACCATTTTTGGAAAAAATGAAAGAAATGGAAAGTTGATTTGGGGATGTGATGATTAGCCAGGGACTATGGAAATGATGTAAACAAATATTAGCCGTAAAATAAGAATTGGACTTTAAAAAAAAATCTATATCTGTTTCCATGAAAGTGGGATGTCATTCTTTTTCTAGCAATCTTTTTTTTTCCTTTTTCCTTTTCTCTTTCCCATGCTTTTACTTTTTTGTTTCCTGAAATAGCTTTCTTTTTCAAAAAATTCTTTTTCCATTCGTTTATCTTTTAAATAAAGATAAATTTGAATAAAGATAAATTAAGAGCAGTGGTGGTGCAGTGGTTAGAATGTAATATTGCAGGTTGATTCTGCTGACTGCCAATTGCCAGCAGTTTGATAGTTCAATTCTCAGTAGTCAAGCTTGATTCAGCCTTCTATCCTTCAAAGGTCATTAAAATGAGGACCCAGATTGTTGGGGGCAATATGCTGACTGTGTAAACTGCTTAGAGCGGGCTGTAAAGCACTGTGAAGCAGTATATAAGTCTGGGTGCTATTCTTATTGCTGTAAATTGTAGTTTTTTTTTTAGTTTTTTTTAAAGAATTAATG
Source organism: Thamnophis elegans (assembly GCF_009769535.1). Taxonomy (NCBI): domain Eukaryota; kingdom Metazoa; phylum Chordata; class Lepidosauria; order Squamata; family Natricidae; genus Thamnophis; species Thamnophis elegans. The sequence goes on along the minus strand of NC_045551.1, from coordinate 61,563,207 downwards.
AAGTTATAAACTAAAGTTTTGGTCCAACCTTCCATGATAGGAATTCGATTCATTATGATACAAATACATTCAATTCTCACCTTATTTTTTTTTTTAATATGAGAAATATAATTATAATTTATTTTATTTATGTATTTAGTATGTCACTCATGTACAAGATAACAGGAATAAGAATAAATGATGAATAAGAACATAGGAAATGGGTACAAATAATTTAAGACAGTAGGACAGGGATGTTAGGCACTTTGGTGAGCTTATGCACGCCCCTACTGACCTCTTAGGAATGGGGTGAAGTCAACAGTAGAGAGTTTAAGGTTAAAGTTATGGGGGTTTGGGGATGTAACAACAGAGTCAGGTAGTACATTCCAGGCATTGACCACTCTGTTGCTGAAGTCGCATTTTCTCCAATCAAGTTTGGAGCAGTTTATCTCGGGTTTGTTTGCCCGTGTATTATTGTGTATTATTGTGGTTGAAGCTGAAGTAGTCATTGACAGGTAGGACATTGTAGCAGATAATTTTATGTAGTACAATAGGAGGGAGGCGGGAAACCCCTTGCAGGGTAGGGCTGAGGACTATGCTCAATTCTTGGCGGACAAAGTAGCTCGGTTTCGATCGGACCTGGACTCCACCGCAGTAGATCCAGCTGAGACACAGGAGGACTATTTGCCACATCAGCTCTGGGTTGAGTTCCAGGAAGTTGCCTCTGGGGATGTGGACAAGGCCATCCGAGCTGTAAGTGCCTCCACTTGTATTTTGGACCCGTGTCCCTCCTGGCTGGTAGCTAACAGCAGGGAGGTGACACATGGCTGGATCCAGGCGGTTGTCACCGCCTCCCTTCGGGAGGGGCACTTCCCCGCCGTACTCAAAACGGCGGTGGTGAGACCCCTCCTGAAGAAACCATCGTTAGATCCAGCCATTTTAAACAACTTTCGTCCTGTCTCCAACCTTCCCTTTATTGGGAAGGTTGTTGAGAAGGTGGTGGCCTTTCAGCTTCAACGGACCTTGGAGGAAGCTAGCTATCTTGACCCCTTCCAGTCCGGCTTCAGACCTGGTTACAGCACAGAAACCGCTTTGGTCGCATTGACCGATGATCTCTGGAGGGCCAGAGATGGAGGCTATGCGTCCATCCTGGTTCTCCTTGACCTCTCAGCGGCTTTCGATACCATCGACCATGGTATCCTTCTGCGACGACTGCGGGAGGTGGGAGTGGGAGGCACTGTTCTGCGGTGGTTCTCCTCCTACCTCTCGGACAGGTCGCAGTCGGTGTTAGTCGGGGGGCAGAGATCGTCCCTGAGGCCCCTAACATGTGGGGTACCCCAGGGTTCGGTCCTATCACCCCTACTATTTAACATATACATGAAACCGCTGGGCGAGATCATTCGGAGGCACGGTATAAAATACCATCAATATGCGGACGATACACAATTGTATCTGTCCGCCCCGTGCCAACTCAATGAAGCGGTGGACGTGATGAACCAGGGGCTGGAGGCCGTTAAGAACTGGATGAGTGTTAACAAACTGGTACTCAACCCGGATAAGACCGAGTGGCTGTTGTGTTTCCCCCCCAATAATTTGGCTAATATACCAACGCTTAGGCTGGGGGGTCAAATTCTATACCCCTCAGATAGGGTCCGCAACTTAGGAGTCCTCCTGGATCCACAGCTGACTCTTGATCACCAGCTGTCGGCTGTGACCAGGGGGGCATTTGCCCAGGTTCGCCTGGTCCGTCAGTTGCGGCCCTACTTAGATCGGGGGGCTCTCACAACAGTCGCTCGAGCCCTTGTGATCTCTAGACTGGAATACTGCAATGGGCTCTACATGGGGTTGCCCCTGAAGTGCATCCGGCGACTACAGCTAGTCCAAAATGCAGCCGCGCGAGTGATAGTGGGCGCACCGCGGTTCGCCCACGTTACACCTGTCCTCCGCGAGCTGCACTGGCTGCCTGTTGGTCTCCGGGTGCGCTTCAGGATACTGATGACCATCTTTAAAGCACTCCATGGTAGTGGATCTGGGTACTTGAGAGACCGCCTTCTGCCGATTACCTCCCTAAATCGACCAATTAGATCGCACAGACTGGGCCTCCTCCGAATTCCATCTGCCAGTCAATGCCGACTGGCGACCACACGGAGGAGAGCCTTTTCTGTTGCTGCCCCGACCCTATGGAACGAGCTCCCCATGGAGATCCGCACCCTCACCACTATCCAGACCTTCCGCGCAGCCCTCAAGATCTGGCTCTCCCAGCAGGCCTGGGGATAGGCTCCTAATTACCCGCCCGAGTGTTTGTTTGATTGCTGAATGAAAGTTGGGTTTTATTATTTTTCTGTTGTTCACATATTGTTTTGTTTTGACCTTGCACTTCCCCTCCCCTGTGGTTGTAAGCCGCCCTGAGTCCCCTCAGGGAAAAGGGCGGCATATAAATCCCAATAAATACCTAAATACCTAAATACCTAAATACAATTAGGTCAGACCATAGGTGGCATAATTCTAGGTTGTCCAAGCCCAACATTTGAAGCCTGGTGACATAAGGGATTCTGTTGCGAGTAGAGGAGTGGAGGACTCTTCTCGTGAAATACCTCTGGACTCGCTCAATTGTGTTTATACAATATATATCCGATATACACTGCAGCTTCCAGATAGATGAGTGGATTCGAGGATCAGCTAGCCATACCCTTACTGGGAATCGAACCTGGGCTGTATTACCTATCAGGCAGTTGTGTTAGCCACTAAGCCACAGGCTCTCCTCCTTTATCAGCTAAGCCAGGGAAATAGGTATGTATTGTGTCACAACCCCTGGTATGCCCAAATATGGGAGGGAGCATACTGCTTCCCTTTATATATGTGTGTGTGTTTTCGTAGATTTTCACGGGTGTAGGTATGCTCATGCCTTCGGCTTCGTGCTTGTGCGAGCAAAGCATGATTTGAGCATCACAAGCACAAAGCACGAAGGCACCAGCCTGAAGATGATGAGTGGGACCTTGCCGAAATGTCGCTAAAATACTCTCAATCTTACACGGGAAAAGACCTGAATACAACAAGACCAGCATACCTACACCCATGAAAATCTATGAATATATGTCTCTGTGTGTGTGTGTGTGTGTGTGTAATGTACACACACACACACACACACACACACACACACACACAACTAGTCTGAGGATGCACCAACACCTTCAGGGGAAAGAGCTGGAATGGGATGCAAACCAGGCTTGAGAGATGCAATTGTTAAAATTGCTTGAACTGAATTTGGCAGGGCTGAGAATTCCCATCTCTTGTTCTCTTGTGTTGGTGGGGTTTTTTGCCAGAGAGTTTTTTTTAATGGTTCTAGCAGCATCAGTTGGCTTCAAATTGACAAAGACAGCATTGTATTCTTTTCTCAATTCTTCTTCTTCTTTTGGTGGTGATGGGGAGGGGTGATCAAAATCAACATTCATCTATTTTTGACCACAACATTCCTCATATCTTAACGTAGAAATAAAAATCTTTTTTTTCTATTTTTTTTTTAAATTATTTTTATTTTTTATTACACAGACACCAATGGGAAAGGGAGAGGATGGAAAAAAAAAAGAAAGAAAAGAAAAAAGGGGGGGGGGAGGGAAAACCCATCTTCACATATAATATGTCGTTTAATCACAGGTGCATCCCTACTAAGTTTATACATCCCGTATCTCTCTATTGTATATTTGATAAGCACCACAATAAGCTAGGGTTTAAGAAACAAAAAACAACAAAATAAAACAAGGGAGAGAGAGAAGAAAAAAAAAGGAAAAAAGGGGTAGGGGGAGGAGGGGGAGGCCAAAAAGGGCAAAAAAAAGTCCAAAAAGGAATGGAAAAGAAAAAAGGAAAAAAAAAAAACCATCATCACATGCAACATGTCGTTTGATTACGGTTGTTTTAACATCTACATCTTCAAATAATGTTTACCATCTCAGATATTTCCTCTAATGTAACTAAAGGTCTCATTTTCCTTCTACAATATATATTCAGTTAACATTAGCATTATTTTCCCCCAGAGAATATACTTCTATTCATTGTTAATCTTGCATTTCATACCTTCAAACAGAGATCTTATTCCTTCATTATTCAACAAGGCATCGCTGCCTATATATACCAGTTTTCATTTGTTCCCCTATTAGAATTGCCTTAATAAAAATCTTTATAAGGGCAATCGCTTAATTAAATATGTATATTAATGTGTGTATTGAATATGTGGGAATGCAGTGGCTCAGTGACTAAGATGTTGACCTTGTCGATCAGAAAGTTCGGAAGTTCGGCATTTCGAATCCCTAGCGCCAAGTAACAGAGTGAGTTCCCAATACATGTCCCAGCTTCTGCCAACCTAGCAGTTCGAAAGCATGTAAAAATGCAAGTAGAAAAATAGGAACTATCTTTGGTGGGAAGGTAACTGCGTTCTGTGCACCTTTGGCATTTAGTCATGTTGTCCACATGACCACGGAGACGTCTTCGGACAGCGCTGGCTCTTCGGCTTTGAAACGTATAAGAGCACTGCCCCCTAGAGTTTGGAACAACTAGTACATATGTGCAAGGGGAACCTTTACCTTTATTTTTATTAATATTAGGATTACTTCTTACAGTGACCTGATTAGAAGCCAGAATAGAGGTAGAAGTAAGAATTAGAGGGAATTTAAGCAGTTGTAATATCTATATCAATTGAATATAAGTAATAACTAGATGGGAAGATGAGAGATTGAAAAATGGTATTACTATGCATGTTTAAGAAGATTATTGATATTAGAATGGAACATGGAAACATTGAATAATTGAAACAATCTCAAGTATGTTAATATTAGGATTATACAAGTTTGATTCATGTAACAATTGACTATTGTTATTTGTATTAATATGAGTTATATCTAGGGGTCACACTATTCGTGTACTGAAGTTGTTTTATGTTTAAAAATAAAAATCCAATAAAACAATTTTTTTTAAAAAGGAAGCAGACAAAGAGAAAGAGGGAAGATAGCACCGCATTACAAATTTGATATGTTACACTTAAAGTTTATTTACACTCTGAGAGTGGATGAATTATGCTTTGGAGTAAAGATACGTAGAGTGATGCTGTCTGTGTAACAGAATTATGACACACATGTGCTGAAGATGAGAGAGATAAAACCCATCTATGCAGTCTCTAGCCAGCAAAGTCTGTTGATTGGATTACAATCCTTATCCCAATTTATCTATCTGCAAATTGTAATGGAGTTGGTAGTTTTAAGCCATCTGAGTTTAAATTCAGCTTTGGCAGCCCACACATCAATTTTAGCAGAACCAACAAGATCTTCTTCCCCTCTTCTCCTTTTTAATTCACTAAAGCAAAATTTCCTTGATCAGCTCAAAGCTTTTGTCCCTGTACTGACGTTTGCAATTCATTAAGACTGTGTGATTTCAAGGTGACTTAAATTTTAATGGATTCCTTTTTTTAAAAAAAAAGTTTGGAATTTCTTAAGTGATAGAGACGAAAGAGAACTGCAGTTCTCTTTCATTAATTTGGAGTTTCACAGTGTGTAGTTATAAAATCTACATGCCACAGGATGTAATAGTTAAAATATACAACATTCACACGGTTCTCCATAGCAACTGAAAGAGAAGCCACTTTTTTTTCCCCAGAGAGGCAGTGCTTTATTACACCAGACAGTTCTCTCTGAGTTTCAGTACACAAATTGTAATTTTCATCCTGCTTAAGAAAAGAATGTTTGCCATTGTTTTAACATTACTGTTTTCTTGGTGCCGATACCATCCCTTAAAATCATCTACTCCTCAAAGGGCATTAGGAAGCACAGAGTTAATTTGTACAAAATGTTTTATACAGGGCAAGATTGGCCAAAATGTACAAAGATAGATCTGCTAAATGTTAGAAGTGTAATCAGTCATTGGGTACATACTATCCTATATGGTGGACTTGCCCAAAAGCTAAAAAGATATTGGATGAAAATACATACTTGGCTGGAAAAAAAATGATAAAGCAGCATATAGACTTGAAACCAGAGAAATTTTTGTTGGGCATCCTACTGGAAAAAATAGGATGAATAGCAATAGCAGTTAGACTTATATACCGCTTCATAGGGCTTTCAGCCTTCTCTAAGCGGTTTACAGAGTCAGCATATCGCCCCCACAGTCTGGGTCCTCATTTCACCCACCTCGGAAGGATGGAAGGCTGAGTCAACCTTGAGCCGGTGAGATTAGAACCGCTGAACTGCAGATAGCAGTCAGCTGAAGTGGCCTGCAGTACTGCACCCTAACCACTGCGCCACCTCGGCTCTATATATCTGGTTTTACATATGCTAAGTTCAGCCAGAGTTGTATTTGCACAACAATGGAAAAATGGTGAGATTCCATCTGATGAGCATGTAATTAAGAAAATACTAGAATGCACAGAAATGGACAGACTAACACTTATTCTTAATGATAAAGACGAAACTGAATATTTTTTTTTGATGTGGGATGTATTTTATCAATGGTTAGACAATAGAAACAGAAGTTAGAAAGGAGGAGATATAAAAAGAGGAAATGTTAATGTGTAGAGAATTTGAAGATGAAGATGTTATGTATTATTGTAATTATATTACTATATAGTTATATTATTAATATTATTGTGATGAATATACTGTAACAATAAATGTGTGGATCATGACTGCTCAAATAACTGTATCCAGATCACACGCTGTTTGATGGAAATGGAAAGTAATATAAATAAAACAAATAAATTTGGGGAAAAAGAAGCACTGAATTAAGTTAAAAGCTACTGGTTTAAGAAATTCTGATAATCCAAACTGCCTTCTTATCTCTATAATCAGAATCATAGATCAGCATCACAGATTTAAGATATCTTGACCAAAATTTCATTCCCTGAATTAGCCACAGTTTATTGAAACGCTACTGTAAATGAATGTATGAAAAATCATCCAAATATACTACAGGATAACCACTGTTGTCTAAAGAGTGTGAGGTGGCTTGAATGTTGGCTGTCCTGCAGCTGTGGTGGTATCCTAGTTTACTTTTTACGTGGATAGTTGCAGTGGTGGGTTTATGACAGTATGTCCCGGTACAGGAGTACCGGTGCCTGCTGGAAGCACCGGGTACCATTCCAGTACGGTGCTCTGGAGCAGTGGTCCCCAACCTTTTTATCGCTGCGGACCAGTCAGCCTTTGAAATTTTACCGTGGCCCGCTGAGCGCGCGCAGGGGTGGGGGGGCATTGTTCGCGACGACACATTGATTGTTTATATATCAGATTGTTTTGATTAAACAACTTTTATTTTATTGTATTTAAACATGCCTTACAAAATAAAATATAATTACATAAATATAAAGTGCTTTAATATGCCCCCCCCACCCGGACAGACTTATGTTTCTCAAAGACCATCCTGAACCCTCAACCCGGACCAACCTTTCTGCCCGCCCTCCCCCTCCCCACCACATTCAGCGGGCAAAGAACAGAGTGCGCGCGAGAGAATGCCGTGGAGAGAGAGAAAATAAATATATATATAAATATATAACTGTTTGGGAGTAAAAGCGGGGAGGCGCACCCGGCCGGGGGGGGGGAGGAGGAGGAAGGAGGGTGGGAAGGAAGCTGGCAAGCGAAGAACAGAAAGTAATTAGCAAGGATTAAAACGACCTGCCGGAAAAAGGAGAGGGGAAAAAAAAAAAACCAGATCTGACGACTAGTGCAGCCTCCACCGGAGGGGCTGCAGAAACACACACCGCCAGTCCTGTCCTTCCTTTCCAACCAGTCTCTCTCCGCGCGCGCATACACACACACACACACACCACACAAACACACACACGCCGGCAGATATGCACGCACACACACTTTTTTTTTTTGCAATTGGCAGAACTACGGTTTTCTTTCTTTTAAAAAAAATAATTAAATGGAGGTGGGGGGTGTGTGGAGAGAAAGGGAGAGAAGCGGACACATAAAACCGAGCCGCACTCTCGAACCACAGCATGCATCTGGGTGACAGGGAGAAAGCAGGAAAAGCCGAGGAGAGAGCTTTAGGAGCTTTAGCGGAACAAACGGTGGTGGTGGAGGAGGAGGAAGAGGGTGGCGATGATGATTGGGGGAGGTTTGAAAAAGCAGATCCAAGCGCAAAAGTTACTGAGTCATTTCAGCGGCGGCCGGAACAGTTTTCTTGACTCCCTCCCTCTCTCTCTCCTCTCTCACTCTCTCACTCTCTCTTTCCCTGGCGATGGATCGGTGCGGGAGGGGGGGAGAGAGAAGGGAGGAGACGGCGAGGGAGGGAGGGAGAGAGAGCCGAGGGTGGGACCAAAGGGGGGGGGAGAGAAATGCATTTAAGAAGAGCGGATTTAAAAGAGCGATCATGGTCCACGGCCGCTGCGCGGCCCGGTGCCAGGTACTCCACGGCCTGGCACCGGTCCGCGGACCGGGGGTTGGGGACCACTGCTCTGGAGGGTCCACCCTCCCGCCTGAGCTCTTTACCTGTATTTGAGCTCTTTGGTGCTTCCGCGCATGTACACAGAGCATATGGTGCATGCGAGAATCTCCGCCGAGCAGCTGGAGATTGCGGAGGTGTTGCGGAGGTAATGACGCATGCTCATGCTGTGTGCGTGCATGTGGGGGATGCTGGGCCCCGTTGCACTGTACAGGTTGCAATGAGATCCGGAACCAGGGGTGGGTTTCAACCGGTTCGCGGCGGTCCCTGCGAACCGCTTGGTCGGCGAACCCGGAAGTAAGTAACTTCCGGGAACTGCGAAGGGCCCACCTGCCCGCCCGCGCTCCTTACCCAGTTTTGACGAGTTCTGCGCTTCCACGCATGCGCAGGACACATACAGCTCCTGCGCGATCCTCCAGGAGCAGCTGAAGCATCGAACAGACGCTAGTACGCATGCGTGCACCACGCGCGTGCACGAGGACGCCGCCGGCCCCGTTCCAACCGAACCAGTTGGAACGGGGCGAGAAACCCACCCTGTCCGGAACCCACCACTGGATAGTTGTTATGATGTCCTTGGGCACTGCTTCAAAGGCATTTTAAACCCAATAGAACATTTTGTTCCCATCTACCTGTCAAGCATGCAGCGTTCTGAAATCAAAATCCCATGAAGCTATGTAAACCTCTGTAGGTTTTTGAAAGTGTGCTAACTAGCTCTGAAAGTGTGTAAATTCAGCTGATAGCCAGAAGAAATACAACCAAGGTAGCTGTAGAGAATTTCCTTTGGAAAGATAAAATAAGTGACTACCCAAGAGAAGGATTTTTTTACTCATCTGCCCTTAGTAGTGAAGGCATGACTGGTCCTATTCCTGATGCAATGAGGAGGAGAGAGGAGTGGGTAGGTGATGCAGCTAGAGGCCCAATTTTTGAGTTCCACGATTGGCCAGCTGAGCAAGAGGAAAAGAGCGATGGTAACTTTTGCTTGCAAACAAAAGGTGAAGATATTCACAGGATATAGGTTGGATTTGGAGGGCAGAATAGTGACTGACAGTTGCTCTTGAATACACTGGGTATAACGCAGAGGTGGGTTCCTACCAGTTCGCACCTATTCAGTAGAACCGCTTCGTCAAATCTACCGAACCGGTTAGAAGAGGTTTCACCAGTGGACCCGGAAAGCAGGCCACACCTACAAAAGAGGTTCCAAAAATTTTTGAAACCCACCACTGGTCCTTGGATATGATTATTCTACACTATCATGCTCATATTTATAAAACTCAGTGCCTCTGTGAAAGGTAAGGATGACTACTGCGTTTGTGGTGCAATCAGAATATTGTGTGTGTTGAAGTTGTTTTAACGCAAACCAAAGATGCCTTTTAAAAAACAGGTGTACATCATATTCTTATGCATGCCAGTGCTGTGTGTGAGGTAATTTAAGGTGGTTCTGACAAGTGTCGTCGGCATCTTCATATCCGGTCACATGGGCGGCAAACCACTCCCATCTGGTCACATGAGTGGCAACCCACTCCCACAAAGGAGGCCACACCCACAGAGTAGGTTCGAACAATTTTTGAAACCCACCACTGGTATAATGTTCGGGTGCTATATGAAAACAACTCAACTAACCATTGTGTGTAGCACAACTTGCTACTCTCCACAGCCAACTTGCCATGGGATAACAGTTAACTAATCTCAAAGAAAGGGTGGAATAGAATCATTAAAGACAGGGTGCAAATGGAAGAAGAAAATGAAATGTGAATGATAATAAATAAAATATTTTAAAATTATTTTTAATAATTAAATTTAATGGTTGAATTGCCCATGGCTAGTTGACCCACAGCAAGTTGGCCATGGAAAGTTGACTGCAGTAAGTTGATTGCAATGAGTTGTCCCATTCTGCTAACCATCAATAATCATTTTAGATCGTCCTCCCTTTTTCTTTCCTTAAGATTACAAGAAATGACAAACTTTACCCAAGTTTTTTTTAAAAAAAAAAAACATGAAAACAATTTTTCCAAAATCTGACTCCACGTTCTTAACCTTTTAGAATTGTGGGTTAAATTTTGCTGTGGTTGCCAAGTCTCCCTATTTCTTCTGAACTTGATTGTAGTTCCAAACAACTTTAAAAGAAAAATGGGAGAAAAATGGATGGAAAGAATCTAACCAGGCATAAAGTAATTAATCACAATTTTAAAAGCTGGCATGTGTAGTAAATACTGTAAATGAAAGGCTGTTCTAAAGCAATTAGTTCTAAATCAATATAAGACATTTTGCTTGAGGGAAAACACAGATTACACTCTTGATAATGTGTCATTATTACTAGGACAGCATTTATATTGCTTACTTTATTATCAATAATTGTAACCTAGTGAAACTTTTTTCCGCCACCAATGCTGATGTGGAACTCTTTCACTTCTTTCAATGTCAGCATACATATCTTGATGATATCGGGCTGACATTATTATTTTTTCAGGTTAATGGGATAATGTAGCGTGAGTTACCTTTTTTTCCCCAGAGTATAAGATGCACCTGTTTCTCCTCTAAAAGAGGGTGAAAATTTGGGGGTGTCTTATACACCAAATGTAGCCCTGTCCACCCACCAGCCCCCACCCTTTGGCCTCTGCCTCACAGCAATTTTCCTCCTTGCAGCAAAAGGAGGAAATGGAGGCCGGTGCTGAAATTGAAAGTGAAACTTGCTGTTTGCTGCAAGGAGGCAAATGGCTGGGAGGCAGAGGCAGATTTTTTTCTTGTGCTAATCAGGCTAAACTGAAACAGGCTGTTTGCTGTTTGCTGCAAGGAGGTAAGTCAATAACTATAAATGCCTATAGAATGTAGAGCCGAGGTGGCGCAGTGGTTAGAGTGCAGCACTGCAGGCTACTTCAGCTGACTGCAGTTCTGCAGTTCGGCTGTTCAAATCTCACTGGCTCAAGGGTGACTCAGCCTTCCATCCTTCCGAGGTGGGTAAAATGAGGACCCGGATTGTTGGGGGCGATATGCTGACTCTGTAAACCGCTTAGAGAGGGCTGAAAGCCCTATGAAGCGGTATATAAGTCTAACTGCTATTGCTATTGCTATGTTCAAATTATTAGACCTATTTTTCTAAAGACTGCTTTGTTATTGTTCTAGGCAACTTAATAAAATGAAGAAGCTTTTTAAAATAAATGCTTGATCTGAAGAGACTCACTACTATTGTATCTTCTTTTAAATAGCAGAGAATAATATATACCTCCAGAAAGCCACATCACTTTGAACAGCATCTGTACAAGTATAGTTTGAAATGGAACAACACAAACAGTGTATATCTCCTGTACTGTTTGCTGTTTAGTGCAAGAAGGCAAATTGCTGAGAAGCAGAGGTAGATTTTTTCCCCCTTGTTGTCCTCCCCAAAAGATAGGTGCGCCTCATACTTCAGAGTGTCTTATACTCTTGAAAAATACACAAGCCAGGGAAACAAGGTTAACCTTCTGACAGTGCCCTGAGTGATTGTTCTTCTTAATAATAGCAATAGCAATAGCAGTTAGACTTATATACCACTTCATAGGGCTTTCAGCCCTCTCTAAGAGGTTTACAGAGTCAGCATATTGCCCCCAACAACAATCCAGGTCCTCAGTCTACCCACCTCGGAAGGATGGAAGGCTGAGTCAACCCTGAGCCGGTGAGATTTGAACAGCCAAACTGCAGAACTGCAGTCAGCTGAAGTAGCCTGCAGTGCTGTACTCTAACCATTGCGCCACCTCGGCTACCGAGGGAAATAACAAAGGGAAAGGTAATCTCTAGAGGTTTAGTTTGTTCAGAAGCTAAAGCCTCACAAACTCCTTGGGTTCCTTCGGGGTTGGGGCAGGGGGAAGTAGACTTAATACACTGGATGCTAAACGTTTACCAAAGCTGGAAATGGGACCTCGTGCTTCAACTTTCCCAGCCTACGAGGTCTGCTTTTATCTTCGCTCTTCATGCAGAACAATGGTTTAAGTGCCAATCACGGAGCTGGCAGATGAAGGTCCTTGGAGGACATGACAAAAATCACACACATTTTCTTAAAAGCTGCCCTTCCCACTTCCCATCTCCAATTTGCTCTGCGCTCTTTCATTTCCTTCTGTGTGAAATGACAATAATGAAAAAAAAAAGTGCGGGTAAAGGGAGACATTCAATAATCGGATAAATGTGGCATTATATGGCAGAGGAGGGAGAGAAATGGGGCACAGGGGTGTAGTTTCAGGATAATGCCGGGACCATTTGATCCTCTTTTGCTTTCAGTTCCTTAGACTCAACTGTGCCTACAATGAGTTCTCTGATTTTCTAAACTAAATGACTGACACATTGACACCATAAACAGTAATGTGTTAGAAGTGCACACCAAAGGGACCCCCCCTCCTTTTGCAGGCACTCTTATTCCTTGAATATGGAAATTTTCTTGCTCTGCTTATGATACATGGGCAGCTTTTCTTCCCTGCTTTCTTGCATTGTTAAATTGCATCGAGTTATTGTTAGGAAATAGAGATGTTTCAAGAATCCTCAAGATACCTCCATGAAACTGGCAGCTGAAGACGCTGGTTCTTATTTCCATTTTTTTTTCCCCAAAATTGAAACAATCAGCGAATATAGCATCCTTCCATCTCTCTTCCCAGTGCAAAAGAACTTTCATGTTTTTTTTTTCTTGGCATAGTTGAAAGGAAACCAGGAAATAAAATCAAGAGGACTGCCTCTAAAATAGAAGCTGTCTTTTCTGAGAGGAGTGGCATGATGGCTTAGGCATTAAGATGTGGGGCTTGTCAGCTGGAAAGCCGGCAGCCTGGGTTCGAGACCTGAGTACCGCCTACTTCTGTTACTTGCCTTAGCTCCTGCCCACCTAGCAGTTCGAAAGCATGCAAATGCAAGTAGATAAATAGGTTGCCAGGCCTGCAGCCATCTTTTATTTTGGATCTTTGGCCTGCCACACTTTCTATTATTCCACTATGCATTTTCTATTGTGAGAAAATGGGAAGGGGGATTGTACAGAGTTAGATGCTATGTAGCCATAACAAAATTATTTCTAGAAAGCCAAGGTGATCCTTTGTCTTTGCACCTATGCACCTGACCGGAACTGGATTAGTGTTTGTTCCTGTTTGTTGTTTATTAGATTTATATGCAATAAACAACAAAAAATATATGCAATAAGCAATAAGGGGAAGTTGCCAGCATGGCAGTGCATGATTGGACCATGTGATGGACTTGTGGGCTGTAGGGGTAAGATCTTGAACTTTCAACTGGGTGGGAAAACTGGAAAGCCTTCAGATTCAGGTTTTCCCAGATGTGCCAACATGGCTCTCTTAATAAATTGGAACTTTGAGCAATACTTTGCCTTGGACTCTGACTTACTTTTGGATGCTATTTGGAACCCTGACACAGGTACCACTTTGGAAGATGGAAGAGCTAAAGGGAAATTTCCCAACAGTTAGAATAATTCATCAGAGGAACAACTTCCCTGCAGAAGTTGTGAATGCTCCAACACTGGAAGTTTTTAAGAAGATGTTGGATAACCATTTGTCTGAAGTGGTGTAGGGTTTCCTGCCTAAGCATGGGGTTGGACTAGAAGACCTCCAAGGTCCCTTCCAACTCTGTTATTCTATTCCTATTCTATTCTACTCTATTCCAGCATTCCATGCTGGCCATGTGACTGCAGAAATGTCTTCAGGCTTAATGATCTTGAAAGAGAAATGATCACTGCCCCCTACAGTCAGCAGTGATTAGTGGAGTACCAAAGATGCTGTTTTTAAGAGTCAACTGGACTTTCTGATTTTTCTTTGAAGATGTTTCCCTTCCCTTCCAAGAAGCTTCTTCAGGCTGAGAAACTCCATAGATGATTAGTGGCATAAAATCCACGGGGACTATTTCCTGAAAGATACAGACAGTCCTTGTAATACAACTGGTTGCTTATAGCAATAGTTATTTTTGTTAGGTATAATTACTGATTGTACAGTTGTAGAGATTAACTTGATTTTGCATTTAATAACCGCAGCTAGACTCTTGGTGGCGCAATACTGGAAGAAGGAAGATTTGCCTACAATTCAAGAATGGACGTTGAAAGTAACAAACCTAGCTGAGATGGCTAAAATATCTGCATATCTCAAGGACCACTCAAACGAGAGATATAAATTGGACTGGAAAAGATGGATTGATTATATTCAAAATAAATATGGGACTAAGAAATTTCAATAGCAATAGCAATAGCAGTTAGACTTATATACCGCTTCATAGGGCTTTCAGCCCTCTCTAAGCGGTTTACAGAGTCAGCATATCACCCCCAACAACAATCCGGGTCCTCATTTTACCCACCTCGGAAGGATGGAAGGCTGAGTCAACCTTGAGCCGGTGAGATTTGAACAGCCGAACTGCAGAACTGCAGTCAGCTGAAGTAGCCTGCAGTGCTGCATTTAACCACTGCGCCACCTCGGCTCTAGAAGGAGGAGGAGGAGGACCAGGGGAGACATGATAGCAGTCTTCCAATATCTCAGGGTTTGCCACAAAGAATAGCAATAGCAGTTAGACTTATATACCGCTTCATAGGGCTTTCAGCCCTCTCTAAGGGGTTTACAGAGTCAGCATATTGCCCCCAACAATCCAGGTCCTCATTTTACCCATTTCGGAAGGATGGAAGGCTGAGTCAACTTTGAGCCGGTGAGATTTGAACAGCTGAACTGCAGAACTGCAGTCAGCTGAAGTAGCCTGCAGTGCTGCATTTAACCACTGCGCCACCTCGGCTCAGCTTATTGGCTGTTTGAAGTCACAACAGACCCAAAAAGATTACTTATGATCCACATTCAAAGTTCTGACAGCTCCTCTCCCTTGCTCTCATATGATCACATTTTGAGGGCTTCATAATTGACCCACATATACAGTGGTTTGCAGTATCCCACTGTCTTAAATTCTTAAACTGGATTTAGATTATGAGTCAATGCAGCTGTGATGCACCAAAAGCAACAACATGAGCCAGATACATATTAATAACACCGAGAGGTATTTATTTGATATCCATTTTCTATGCAACTGTTGTCAGCCAAGAAGTAGTGTTTCCAGCTGTGAGAAGTATATCTCAGGGCTCTTTGGAACAGGAGCCAAAAAGATGTTATGGCATAATAAGCAAGAGACTAGATAAGCTCCATTTCAAACCTATCCTCCGCAAGCTGCGCTGGCTACCTGTCGATCTCCGGATGCGCTTCAAGGTGCTACTAGTCACCCATAAAGCCCTGCATGGTAGTGGATCTGCGTACTTGAGAGACCGCCTTCTGCCAATTACCTCCCTGCGACCAATTAGATCTCATAGATTGGGCCTCCTCCGAATTCCATCGGCCAGCCAGTGCCGGCTGGCAACTACAAGGAGGAGGGCCTCCTCAGTAGTAGCCCCGACCCTTTGGAACGAGCTCCCCGTGGAGATTCGTACCCTCACCACCGTCCAGGCCTTCCGCACAGCCCTTAAGAACTGGCTAGCCCGTCAGGCCTGGGGACAAAGATAGCCGCCCCTCCCGAATGATGAATGAATGTTGCTTATTATTTTTTACTATATGTGTCTACGTCATTGTTTGTATTCCCCTCCCTGATTTTATGTGAGCCGCCCTGAGTCCCCTCAGGGAAAAGGGCGGCCTACAAATGTTAATAAACATTCAAACATTCAAACATTCAAATCCCCCCCTCCCTTTTGGCCAGATGCTAATGCTTGGAAACAGTAATGTTAAATTGGTGTCTAAATTAGCTCCTCCCTAGAAGGCAATGTGTTCCACTGATCATGAGATTTAACTTGTAGATCTTACCAGAACTCCAACCACTATCCATAAGACATATGGCACAGATATGACAAGAGTTTACTAGCTCACTGACAGCACACAGCAAACATGTCCATGTGAAATTGGGGACTGGAAGCTAAAACATATGAAGAACGGTTTCAGGAATAAGGCTCAGGCCTTAATGGCCCATTGACAAAGGTGGGAGGATGAGTTTCTGCCTTCCCTTTAGGGGGAAATATTCTGTCCTTTTAATATTTACTAAAATATTTCCTTTTTCTAAGAGAGGGGTGGGTGCTGACTTCCTACAAGAAAATGCAATGAGGCTAGCATTGAAAAAATGATACAGTGTCCTATTAAATTAGGACTATTTTTGACCTGAACTGAAAGGTCTACCCTAAAAGCCTTTCATCTTTTATTTTTTATAACTGTTTCAGTATATCCAACCATAATAGGCATTCTCTGAGAGCTTGAAACCAAAAGAAGAGCAAAACAATGTTGTAAAATATATATAAACTATTACAACAGAGCCTCTTTTAACAGTTCCTATGAGGACAAATTTAGGGCTTTCTACCTACAGAGTGAGAACCAGTTTGGTACATACAGAGTGAGAACCAGTTTGGTGTGATGGTGAAGGCAAGAAACTGGGAGATTATGAGTTCTAGTCCTGCCTTGGACTAGAAGCCAGCTAGGCCTGTTCTTTCTGTCTCATCCCTAGGAAGTAAGCAGTGGCAAACCCCTTCTGAAATCTTGCCAAGATAACTGCACGGGCTCTTCCAGGAATTCTTTGTGAATCAGATGGGATTGATTTGGTTGCCATGATGTAAAAAAGATGTGGAGACTCTAGAAAGAGTGAAGAGAAGAGCAACAAAGATGATTAGGGGATTCAAGGCTAAAACATATAAGAATGGTTGCAGAAACCAGCGTAAGTGCGGGTATAAATGAGGATATCGTCCAGATATACGATAACGCCCTTATAGAGGTGGTCGTGTAGGATCTCATTAATAAATTGCATGAATACAGCAGGAGCCCCCTGAAGGCCAAAAGGCATAACCCGGAACTGGAAACAACCAAGGGGGCAGTTGAACGCGGTCTTCCATTCGTCCCCTTCCTTGATGCGTACTCTATAGTAAGCTTCTCGCAGGTCCAATTTTGTGAAGATGCGTCCCTTCCCCAATTGTGCCAATAAGTCCTTCATCAAGGGTAGTGGGTAGAGGTTGTGAGAACAGATGGCGTTAAGGTTCCTAAAGTCACAACATAAACGAAGAGACCCATCTTTCTTCTCACGAAACAGCACAGGTGCCGCCACCTTGGGTCGTGCCGGTTCAATGAAACCACGTTTCAAATTTTTGTCAATGAAAGAACGCATCTCCTCCATTTCCCTGGGCGACATGGAGTAAATGCGGGGTTTGGGGAGTTTGACCCCGGGCAAAATGTCAATGGAGCAATCAGTGGGCCTGTGGGGGGGTAGAATGTCCGAAGATTGCTCGCTGAAGACTTCTTTAAGATCCAAATATTCTTTCGGAATTTTCTCCTCTCCTGCAATCCTCTCCTGCCCCCTAGCGGCCATCTCAGGAATGTCAGTGACGTTAGGCTGGGTTGGAGAGCCCTCCCCCACAGGAGGCACTTTGGAGCGAATACGCAAGCGGCCTGTCCGCCAGTTTATGTGAGGGTTCCATTTCCGGAGCCATGGGATGCCTAAAATAAGTGGTCTGTCCATGCCAGGTGCGACCACAAAGGAGATTAATTCAGTGTGGGTACCCATTGTCATTTCCAAAGGCTCAGTAAAAAAATGGGCGGGCCCGGGCCCCCCCCCTGCAATCGATCCGTCTATCTGGCAAAAAACAATTGGGGTTTTCAAAGTGCGCAATTTGAGGCCTAATTTCTCAACCATGGCCGGATTGATCATGGACCGGGAACAGCCGGAATCCAGTAATGCTAGGAGGGTGGCAGGTGGTCCCTCAGGAGGAACTCTTAATACAATAGGGAGCAGAAGGGGCCCCTTGTTTGAACTCACCCAGCGAGGGGAAGCGTCGTCATCTGAGTCATCAGAAGAAGAGGAGTTAGCATCCGCGTCATCCTTCAACGGTTGGGCCAGAGGAGGAGGGTTGGTTTCTCCAGCGAAAGCCGTTTCCTTCTTTTTCCTCTCAGAGCCTCTTGCAGATTTCTCCTCACGTCTGGGAGGGGGTTGGGCAGAGAGAGGTGTTTTCGCCCTACAGAGGGGGGCGGTGTGCCCAAGCTTGCCACAGCGAAAACATGTTAAAGGTCTGGAGGGGCCAGAAGGGGGCTCTCTTGTGTTGCCTCGGCGTTTGGAAAGCACTTGAGTAGAAGGAGGGGGGAGGGCCTTGGCAGCCCTTTCTTTCCGCTTCCTTTTTTCTTCAGTGGCATATCGCAAACGAATCAAGTCAAGCTCAGCGTCAGCAGCATGCTCGAACCAAGTGATTAAGCGCCTCGGCAGGTTACGATTAACACATTGTTGATAAATTTCAGGGTTTAAGCCTTCGGCAAATCTGTCCAGCATCGCATCCTCCCCCCAGCCTCTCATGTACTGAGACAGACATTGAAATTCCTGGATGTATTCGGCGACAGGCCTGTCGTCCTGGTCAAAAGTTAAAAACTTCAATTTGTTTCGCTTCTCAGTCAACGGGTCATCAAAACGTCGACGGAAAGCTGCCATAAAACGGTTGAAATTCCCCAAGAGGGGAGAACCAGACATATGCAAAGCAGTCGACCACGCCGCCGCCTCACCATCCAAAGATAACAGGACCATTCTGACCCTTAAAATGTCAGATTCAAAGTCCCGGCCATAAATCTCCATGTAGTTAAAAACCTGCATGAGGAAGGAGGCGAGGCTAGCAGAAGCCCCATTAAAACGCACAGGCAAAGGAGGGATTTTAGCCATACGATGTCTTCGGGGGGGAGCCTGGGGTGGAGGTCCCCTTTGGTCAGCAAAGCCTCTAGCCGCAGGGGGTGACCCGGGCCGAGGGGGGGGTGGGGGAGAATCCTGGCGTGGGTAACGTTGCCAATTTCTCCAGTCTCTTTCCTCCTCTCCCCTTCTCTCTTCCAAAAATGTTTGACCCCAATAATCAGGTAGTTCACTCCGGGGGGGTTGTCTCCCAGGGCCCTGGTGCTGATAACTTCTCCATTCTCCTTCATCGCCCCTTTGGCTCCAATATTCATGAAACTCACCCGCCTGAGGTTTTCTCACGGCCCCTGGCTCCAGCGAAGTCTGTTGAGGAGGTTTTTGGGTGAGTCCAGCATTCCAGCTTGTCTCTATTTCTCTTTGCCCCACTGAAGTTGACCAACGGGGTAGGGGGGAAGGTTCAGGCTGACTGGAAATTTGCAGTTGAAATAAATCTTCGTGCAACGGCCGGTCAGACGGGCTGGGCTGGTGTAAAGAAAGGTCGGGAGGTCCCAGTTCACTGGAATCCGTCCCTCCAACGGCGCCTTCCTCCTCTCTGGTCGGAGAAGACATTATTTCCCTTCTCGGTAGACGTAAAATCTCCTGGAAAGGGATATTTTCAGATTTTGCTTCTTGTCACGCCCCACTCCATTCCATAACTAGGAAAGAAGACCAAGAGACTCCATGGGTTGGAAATCCAAAGTACTTTTACTAATTATAAATGGTAAGCAAGCAGCAGTGAAGCAAAATCTGAATAATATGGCGCGAAAGCAATTGATATATAGCAAAGCCCGTTCCCCCCCCTTAGGATCAAAGCTCCAGTCCAATCATAAGTCCTTCAATTGTCAGGTGTGAGATAACTTCAAAAAGACAGGCCAAGATGGAATGTGAAGGCCGTTGATGCAGGCGGGAAACACGTACGCATGCGCAATCCCAACGACTGGTACATCCTAGAACATTCCTCCAGCAGTCCTCCAGCACATCAAGTAAAACCCTCCCACATACACGCCCCCCCCTTCCCGTTTCATGGCAGCTGAAGCAGCAGCAAAGCAGAAGCTGACACCGGGTGTGTCTAATTTAATGAAAAGAAGGACTAGAGGTGAAGTTATAGCAATGTTCTAATATTTGAGGGGCTGCTATAAAGAAGAGGGAGGGGGGTCAGCCTATTCTCCACAGCACCTGAATGCAGGACAAGAAGTTATGTATAGAAACTAATCAAAGAGAGAAGCAATCTGGAGCTAAGGAGAAAATTCCTGACAGTTAGAACAATTATGCCAGCCCTGCAAGCCATCTTTTCCTTTATGGACTTTAGGCCTGCCACACTTTCTATTATTCTATTATGCATTTTCTATTATGGGAAAATGGGAGGGGGTTATATGGAGTTGGGTAATATGTAGCCATAACAAAATTCTTTCTAGAAAGTCAAGGTCATCCTTTGTCTCTGCACCTGACCGGAACTGGAGGGTGGAAGCTGCCAGCATGGCAGTGGAAGATTGGACCATGTGATGAACTTGTGGGTGTAGGGGCAAGATCTTGAACTTTCAACTGGGTGGGAAAACCTGGGAACTTTCAGATTCGGGTTTTCCCAGATGGGCCAACATGGCTGTCTTAATGAATTAGAACGTTGAGGAAGCCATTGCCTTGGACTTTGATTTACTTTTGGATGCTATTTGGAACCCTGACAAATTAACCAGTAGAAAGACTTACCTCTAGAAGTTGTGGGTGCACAATCACTGGAGGTTTTTAAAAAGAGATTGGACAACCATTTGTCTCAATGGCATAGGGTCTCCTGCTTATGCAGGGAATTGGGCTAGAAGATCTCCAAGGCACCTTCCCACTCTGTTATTCTATTATACATCCTTCTGTCCTGGAATTGGCTGACCAATTTTCACTAGGCTGCAAAGTAAATTGATAGCTCTCATATGTTGAATGGGCCACTCTGGGCTCCTTCAGCGTTGGAAGAAGGAGATAAGATTTTGCCCACCCAGGAATATGTTTGCCCTGCTTGAAATAAGTAATAAGCCAAGAGATGGGATGGGGGACACTTTTGTGCCTGACATAATTTCCCTGAGGCACGATGCCACGTTCACACTCATGCCCATAATTCATCTCCTGCTTGAAACAATCTCCAGCGTGCCAGTCTCCTTAATGGCCAAGGTACCCCCTGACAGTGCTTAACATTTAAGAGTGCTGGAGCACCACATTTGCCCAAAGAATTTTTTTTTCTCCATTTACCGTACCTCAAAGGCCTTCTAATTTTTCTTCCGAGACAGAAATCCTTTAAGCCTATTGTATCCTTAGGCTACAAATTTACTGAGATTTAGGTTTCCAATAAGAGCGTTGAGATGAATGCCACCTTCTCATTTATGAATCAATTTTTGCCCATCGGCTTTTCAGCATTATTACTTTTTATTTTATTTTGCTCTCCAAGGGCCAAAACTCAGAAATGTATCTGCTAGGGTAGAGGGAGAAGAGCCTTGGAGGCCTTGACTGAACTAAATGTGTCTGTCCCATTTTCTCTTCCTTGGCTATTAAAAATTACAACATATAAGCCTTACCTCAATGATGCATCATACCAAAATTATGTAAGGTAAAGGTTCCCCTTGCAGATATGTGCTAGTCATTACCAATTCTACGGGCCAGTGCTCATCTTCGTTTCAAAGCCGAAGAGCCAGCGCTGTCCGAAGATGTCTCCGGGGTCATGTGGCCGGCATGACTAAACACCGAAGGCGCACAGAACATTGTTACCTTCCCACCAAAGGTGGTCCCTATTTTTCTACTTGCATGTTTTACGTGCTTTCGAACTGCTAGGTTGGCAGAAGCTGGGACAAGTATCGGGAGCTCACTCCTTTATGGGGCACTAGGGATTCGAACCACCGAACTGCTGACTTTTCTGATCGACAAGTTCAGCGTCCTAGCCACTGAGCCACTCTGCCCCACACCTCTATTATATGAGGCTTACAATTATTTAAACGTTCTTCTTCCTTACCTATAATTCAGCTCCAACCAACTCTCTAATTTAGTTTTAAGGGCAATCAATTGTGACCTGGCAGAAAATAACTTGGTCTGTAGCTGCAAACTGCAACAAACTTAACATTTTTTTAAAATTGTAAAATAAAACTAGAATCCAGAATAAAGAGCTCTGTGTGATCTAGAAGCCAGACACTACACTCTGCTCTATAAGTAAAGTAGTGTAGGCAGGGGGTTGGACTAGAAGACCTCCAAGGTCCCTTCCAACTCTGCTATTGTATTGTATTGTATTGTATTGTATTGTATTATTATAATGTAGCATTAGTAGCCTTCCGCAATTATGTGCTTGTTCTGAATCATAGATGGGTAAATGCAAGACTTTTCCCAAGACAAATTGAAAAGAGGTGGTAGCTACATAAAGGAACCATGAAATGCAGAGTTGAAATTTCCCTCCTGTTTTCTCTTGCCAGGGTTGTTTTCTTGTTGTTAGCTGTCACATCCTTCTAAGTTTCTACATCTGCTTAGTCACCTCCTCTGCACTGACAAACAGTGGCATCTGCAGGACGTTGCTGCTTTTGTCAAAAAGATGAAAGCTGCGTTGTGACATCGCAAGGTGAAACGCGCACACGCACACACACACAGACACACAGAGTCCCTTTCACGATGCAAGGGAGAAAGGGGCGGGGTTTGCTTTGCGATGCCACAATGCTGCGCTCCTCTTTCTCCCCCTCCTCCCTCCTCCCTCCCTTGCTGACGATATGAGCATCAATGTGGTCTCATACTTCAAGAATGGTTTGGGGGAAAATTGATTAACCCATCGAAGAGGGGAATCAAATCTTCACACACACATACGCACACACATGCACGCACACACACAGTCACACAAACACTTGTTTTTTTTTTTTTTTCAGAGCCTGCTCCTCTTTTAGGCACAGTGTGTGAAATGCTTAGTATTTTTTTTTTTTTGCATTTGCAAAAAGGAAGGGAACTATCCTAAATATCTGTCAAAAGGAGCAGGCTGGGATAAGGCTTCCATCTATCTGTTTTCTTTTAAAACAGCAACAGATCCTCTAGAGAGGATAGGGAATGGATGCCTCTCTTCCTGAACATTGAAGCTCTGTAATGGAAGGTTTGTTGATTTGTGTATCCTTTGGCCAAACCTTTTTTTTTATCAGACCGGGGTTAAAAAAAAAAAAAAAACCTCCAGGAGCGAAAGGCAAAAAAAGAAAAGAAAAGGAAGAAGTGAAATTCCTGCGGGCTGCATCTCAGTAGACATGTTGCATAATAATCAGGAGGAAAAGCCATTGAAAGCATGTCAAATAGTTGGCAAATCAGCAAAAGGAAAAGTCATAGGTAGATCTAGAAAATACCGGTAAAAGCAAAAAAATAAAATAAACTCCAGGGACAACAGATCCATGTGCTTTAAAAAACAAATGAACAGAGAAGTGGGTTTGATTAAAAAGGAAATAGGAATAACATCTCCTGTGCGGCTTATGGAAAGCAACTGAGTGGTGACATGTTTCAAGAATTCAGCCACAGTGCCTTAAAGTTTCTCCTTGGAAGGTATGTGTGCGTGGTGCGTGTGCACATACCACACACAAACACAAGCACACACACACACACACACACACCTGCAGTTGAGGGTGGTGATGCATCTTTCAATTCCTCTCTTTTTCGAAAGGGTTTCCCATGCATCATTTAGAAGGGGGAGAAATGTGATGCCCCCCATAAATAAATAAACATAGAAAGACACACAATTCGATTGTAAGCAGTTGTAGCCTTGAAAAGGCACATTTCAGTTTGATGGAATGAAAACTTAAACTTTAGATAGATAGATAGATAGATAGATAGATAGATAGATAGATAGATAGATGGATGGATGGATGGATGGATGGATGGATGGATGGATGGATGGATGGATGGATGGATGGATGGATGGATGGATGGATGGATGGATAGATGGATAGGTAGATAGATAAGTAGATGGATAGGTAGATGATAGATAGATAGATAGATAGATAGATAGATAGATGGATGGATGGATGGATGGATGCATGCATGCATGCATGCATGCATGCATGCATGCATAGGTAGATGGGTAGATGGGTAGATGGATAGGTAGGTGGATAAGTAGATTAGATAGATGATAGATAGATGATAGATAGATAGATAGATAGATAGATAGATAGATAGATAGATGATGGATGGAGGATGGATGGATGGATGGATGGATAGGTAAATGGGTAGATGGATAGATGGATAAGTAGATGGATAAGTAGATAGATAGATAGATAGATAGATAGATAGATAGATAGATAGATAGATAGATAGATAGATAGATAGATAGATGATAGATGGGTGGGTGGGTGGGTGGGTGGGTGGGTTGGTTGGTTGGTTGGAGGAAGGGAGGGAGGGAGGGACAGACAGACAGACAGACCAATTGACCAATAGACAGATATAGAAAGATAAGAGAGGGAGGGAGGGAGAGAGAGAGAGATCAGGATTAAGTTTTCATTTCGCCTTACATTTCAAGAGTATTTTGTAGGTCAGTAGTATGCCATTTAATATTCAGCATGAATCTGCCTGCCTGTGTGTATGTGTACATGTGTATCTGTGCGTGCCCGTATGGGTTCAGATAAACTGCTTAGAATGGTAATTTATTATCCTCGCATACATGCTAAATCTACAAGTTTCCCCACCTTTCCATCAACAAAGAGGGATATTTAATTTAATCCATCATGCCTTCCTTGTCTGAAATAAGCAGATAGTAAGTCTTCCTCTCCTACATTTATGCACTTAAAATAATGTTGCTGTCAAGTACCTCCCCAGAAAGGCAGAAAATTACACGCTGCCACACATTTCATGTAGCTTTTGACATGCTAATATTTTCATTTCGTTTTATGACCACAAAATAGGCTTTTTTTTCCCGCTATAAAAATGTTGTTTGACAAGAAGTGGGGAAAAAATCCTAAAATATATATTCTCTAAGTCAGGTTTGCTAATAAATAATCCAATAATATGAAGAGAGGGGGAAAAAGAGTCCATTCCTGAGTCTTGTTGTGTCAAAAATCTGCAAAATGTTTGCAATCTGAATAGAAGTTATTTGAGAAAATATTCAGCAGTTAAAACATAGCTCTATCTATCTGTCTGTTTATATCCACCCATCCCTCTTTCTCAATCACTTCTGTCCATCTCTATCAAAAAGCACCATACATCTCCAAAACAAGATATAATTAAAAGAGAAAAAATATGTGGGAGGAAAAACACGATGTACCAAAACAACATCAACAAAGAAAAATGGTAGGGTGTTTTGAACTAGGCTTCTCAAGAGTATGAAGCATACTCCTCATCCCAATAAAACCTCTTTTATTTAAAGGGAAATCCTCTCTAGCAAAGTCCCGGCAAACAGTCTTTCATGAGACTTCACAACTATGGGCCTTTATCAGTCTCGGACTGCACTAATGAGGTCCACAAATTGTTTATCTTGTTGCATGAAACAAAGTGTTGTGGCCCACCAGCACCCAGTGGAGCTGGCAGCAGATTCGGACAGTAAGAAGGTTGGGGAGGAACATGGGCCAGTCCTGGAGTCTGGGGAAGGCTGTGATGAGGGCTCTGTGTCGGAGGCAGAGAGGGAGCTAAGGCTGTCTGGCAATTCTCAGTTGCCTTCGGAGCTAGACAGCAGTGAGGCAGAGGAACAGGTGGAGCCTGTTCCCAGTGTATGAGCTGCCAGAAGAAAAGAACAGCTAAGAAGTCAGGTATCAACTTGGGAGTAAAGCCACAGGTGGACGGTGAATAGCCCCTCCCATAGGAAATAAAAGAGGAGCCAAAGGGGAGTGGGCTTTTGCAAGAAATAATGCATTTGTTCATTTGTTCACTCATTCGTTTTGGGAGTGTGAACATCTGTCCATGAATCTCAGAGACTCTGTGCCAAGTCTTTCCATTTACAGCACCTTCTTTGGAAAATATTTACATGGCAACTTTCCAACCTAGATAAGGTCTGTGGTCAAAACTACACCTTTGAAAGACTGTTTACCAGGCCTCAGCTGAATGTGAATGAGAGGAATCCACATTCTTTTAATAAAAAGGGGTTTTATCAGGACCAGGAATCTGCTTCATGCTTTTGGGGGAAGTCTAGATCAGAACATTCTCTACCATGACCACTTCTGTTGGCCCTAGAGTTCAGAGCAATTTACCCTCACCACAGGAAAATATTGTAATAAATGCCTGATAAACTCTCTGCAGTGTCAGAGGGCACTGGAGGTTTTTCCTGAAGCTCCCAAACACACATTGCTGTGTGGAATGAGGAGATAGCACTGGCTTGGCCAACTTACAATGTTCTACTCTGCTCTACTTGCGAGCTCTTCATCTTTCTGCAGAGTTGTCTTTGAGTCTCCAATTCCGCTCCAGAAACAACAAAGAGGATTTCTGTGCCAGGAAAGGAATGTTCAAATTCACATTATTTCTGGATAAAGAAAACAGGTACTCTTTTTTTTGGGGAGGGGGTTACTCCTCTAATTACTCACATCAGAGTACATTTAGTAGAGTAGATTTATCAATGAGCAGACCGATCCCAAAATCAAAACGTTATGCATCACACTGGATGATACGTTAAACCGTGCAAACTCTTCTATGTAGGTTGCAAGCTGATAGAATCCTAATTTTTTTTTTGGTGGTGGTTGTGGGGGGGGGAAGCTGTCCTTAGCCACTAATAATGTTGGCCTTCAGGAGGAACTGATTTGGCAATCAAGGTTGCACTGCAGCTTCTTTTGACATAGAGATGGTAAAGCTTTCTAAGGACAACTGCTCAATCCCACAAGTTCATTCCACTGGAAGGAAGATTCATGGACCTCTCTGAGCCATAAATAAAGTGACTTTCTGATGTTCAGGCTGCACTACCATTTTTCACAGGAGGAGCACGACTGGTCTAGACAGCTGTCAGGTCTCTCCGAGATGTAGTTTCTCTGGTTAACCTCTTCTTTCCACCTTTGTCAAATTTGAATCCCTCTATCATAGGTTTACAACCCAGAAAAGAAAGATGCCGGCCTTGCATTTGACACAACACAAGAGATATTATCTGTCGGTGAAATATTTGAACAATCAGGAAGTAGCATCTTTAAGGTTACAGAGAGAAACAAGGAAGCCACTGTCAAATGTCCTAAAATGGATGGGGGGAAGAGAAAAGGAGGATACCGTAGGACACAGGTGTCAAACTTGATTGTGTCATGTGACATACCGTGACACATTGTGACGGTTTTGCCTTTGTGGAGCTGGGGTTGTCATGGCCTGCCTGTGACTCATCTGTGGGCTTCCAGTTTGACACCCCTACTGTAGGAGATGACCAGGCTGAGCCTGAAGGGCGGGTCAAACACATCATCAGTCGTGAGTCCCTGTGTGCTCACAAGAGATCTAAGTCCAGCCCACCTTGATTTCCTTCAACTCTTATCTTCCACTAATTTCCCTTGACTGTTAGTAGTTCAGATTCTTCTAGGGGGCTGAAGCTTGCAACACATCTTTATACTCATTTGAACTGCCTGAATCTGCTAACACAGTGACATAGAAAGAAGAAGAAAAAAGCAAAATAGAACATCCACCCCCACCAAAAAAAATCATCTAATGTTGATAATGCAGTGATGTGCTATCAAGACTGCTGTCAAGATCAAAGACTGTTAGCATGGTGCTCTACTTCAAATGGTAAGCCAAGTATGTGACTAGTTAATTCACATGTGCTTCTCAAAGTCAGTCTCAAAAGATATACTGGATGAAGTGCAATTCCATAGACAGCGAGGCATTAAATATTTATTCAGTACTAGCTGATAATCCAAGCTATTTATTTATCCCAACCCTCCTTCCATGAACATTGCCACAATTTCTAATGTTGGATTTTCCCCCTTACCAGAGAGAGCCCCCTTGCGGAATACTGTGAAGCCATTACCATGGAAACTCCCAGCGCTATACAGTAGAAGCCATTTTAAGGCACAACAGACTGTATCTTAACAGAACACATACCCCGACGGGTGTTAGGGGTGTCTTACCTCCACAACAGTGGTGGGTTGCCAAATTTTTTACTACTGGTTCGGGCATG
>NC_045551.1:61122602-61187602 GCF_009769535.1 Thamnophis elegans | reverse complement strand
TGTTTATAAAACTAAAGGTTCCCCTTGCACATATGTGCTAGTTGTTCCTGAATCAAGGGGGCAGTGCTCATATTCGTTACAAAGCCGATGAGCCAGCGCTGTCCGAAGACGTCTCCATGGTCATGTGGCCGCCATGACTAAATGCCGAAGTCACATGTAACTCTGTTACCTTCCCACCAAAGGTGGTCCCTGTTTTTCTACTTGCATTTTTATGCGCTTTCGAACTACTAGGTTGGCAGAAGCTGGGACAAGTAATGGGAGCTCACTCCATTACATGGCACTAGGGATTCGAACCGCCAAACTATCAACCTTTCTGATCAACAAGCTCAGCATCTTAGCCACTGAGCCACTGTGTCCCTTATGACAATCTCCATAGACCTATTGAAATAAAGGAAGGAAATATTTATGTCTTCCAAATAAATAAGAAAATGCTCCCTCAAAGGAAAATGAACACAGAAAATCATAACTTTAAAACTGTTCCTTGGATGATAACTTGATTGTTTATATAATGTTGCTAATTCCTGTTTAGCAGTTCTTCTCTTGCTGGGAGTAGCACTAATATTTCATTTAGTTCATCCTTAAGGTGATAATTATATAGATCAGTTGTGTGTGGCTACTGTGAATAACTATTTACCGTCCTACAAACTATTTAAATGTGATACCAGCTGTTGCTCCAGCTTCACAGGCATTTCACATTGAAATGCCACAACATAAAAGGAAGGTGACATACCTCTTATCAGAGGTGGGTTCCTACCAGTTCGCACCTATTCGGTAGAACCGGTTCGCCAAATCTACCGAACCAGTTAGAAGAGGTTCCACCAGTGGACCAGGAAAGCAGGCCACACCTACAGAAGAGGTTCCAAAATTTTTTGGAATTTTTGCCCCCCCCCCCCACACACAACAGAGAGAAAGATAAAGAAAGGAAGAAATAAATAAATTAAAAAAAGAAAAAAGAAAAGAAAAAGAGTGAGAGATGAAAGAAAAAAGAAAAAAGGGACAGAGAGACAAAAGGAAGGAAAGAGAGAGAGAGAGAGAGAGAGAGAGAGAGAGAGAGAGAGAGAGAGAGAGAAAACACATGGCCAGCAAGCCACTCCTACCAGGTCACATGGCTGGCAAGCCACTCCCACAAAGGAGGCCACACCCACAGAGTAGGTTCCCAAAATTTTTTGAAACCCACCACTGCTTCTTATCCTCCAACATTTAGTCTGCTTCTTGATCAAAACAATGTACAAAATTAGCACCAGTGGTGGATTTCTATCAGTTCAGGCTGCTTCGACCCAAACCGGTAGTAACTTGGTGGGCCTGGGTCGCTGGAACCAGCAGCGACCCAGGCCTGCCACACACCCCAAACCAGTTCCCCCGTCGGCACCGTTGGCAGTGATTTTTGATTTTTGCTTCTGCGCATGTGCAGAGAAATTTTCGTTGTACTGCGCATGCAAGTGTGTGTGGCATATCCAGTGATGGGATTCAGCCGGTTCGCACCTATCCTGGAGAACCGGTTGTAACTTTCTCAGCAGTTTGGAGAACTAGTTGTTGGAAGAAATCTCCTTTTGGTTTTTTTTCCACTTTACAGGGCTAATCCAGTAAGGAAGGCAGGAAGGAAGGAACATTCTGGTGGTGTTTCTAGCCTAATCTTCATTGCGCTACTTAGAGAAACTGCCTCTCCAGTTAACCCTTATCACTAAGGGTTAGCGCCAGCTAAGGCAAAGCGCCCATCAACCTGAGTGACATTGAGTTGGCCACACCCACCCAGTCACATGACCACCAAGCCCTGCCTACCCTGTTGGTCATCAGGGCAGAGAACCGGTTGTTAAATTATTTGAATCCCACCACTGGGCATATCCATGAGCGAACCGCCAGTAGCAGCTGCTGGAACCCACTACTAGTTAGCACCTACCCCTTTCCTGGAAGAATGAAATATGTTATGAAATATTGAAAAAGGCAGAATATTATATTTCCCTAAAAGAGAAACATGGTCCTGAAAAGCCCCCCACCTTTCTTAATAGCCCCAACAGGACTAAAAAGAGAACTCACTCTTTCTTTCTTTTTCTCCCATTGTCCCAAAAGGGAACATCAGCTTCTAATATCTCACGTGACTTCTTTTTCCAAAATAAGTAGCAATGCAAGCTAAACATTTAGCTCCATCATCATTAGAACACTCAAAGTGTTCCTTTGCCTAAAGAGAACTGGTTCCACGAGAATTGTTTAGTAGTTCTAGTGTAAATTGGCTTTTTGGGGGGAAAAAATGTTTTACTTGGTATGAGTAGCTTACCAGTGGGTTGTAGAAGGCTTAAGCGCCTGAGCATTAAGCCCAAAGACATCCTATGGGCCTGAGCTGAGCCCAGTATTTTCACAGAAGCTTTCTGTTACTGCAGAAAACAATTTAGTGCGTGGGAAATTTTGCAGTTTGGTAATCATTAAGTGAGACAAATGCTTGTTGAAATGAAAAAGGTGGCAACTTCTGAAGTGTGTCATTTCAACAACTTTCTAGAAACACTGCAAGGTTTGAAGTACAAATTACATGAAGAATAAGGAAACACACATAACATAAGGGACACAAAATGTTCCTAAATTTTCACGTGGGGAAAACTCTCTCTCTCTCTCTCTCTCTCTCTTTCTATTTCTTTCTTCCCGTTTTCTCTCCTTTCTCTCCCTCTCCCTTTCTCTTTTCCTCTCTCTCTCACCCTCTCTTTCTCTCTCTCTCCCTCCCTTTCTCTCTCTCTCTCTCTCGCTCTGTTTCTCTCTGTCTCTGTCTGTTTGTCTGTCTGCCTCTGTCTGTCTAACTTCTTCCAATTTTTTTAAAAAAACTTTCTTTTGTTTCCAATAATTGGGCACAATGAACTGAAGCTGGTTAATGTTTACTTTGGTCTTTATTCTCTCCTAGTTAGCAACCACACTGAAAAAGTGGGAAGTAGCTTCTGAACTCAAAGCCCGATTTCTCTGCTGAGCTTCGATATCATGTTAAAAATACCACAAACTCTTAAGCAAAATTTATTTGGGCAAGTTATTTCCTTGTTGCGGAGGCCTACAGGGAGGGAATCATCAGAAACTAGAAAATGTTAAAATGTAAATAGCTTGGTTTCATCTCTCCTTCTCTGTCTCTTTCTCACGTCTGCCCCTTCCTAATCTTTGATTCGGTTATTCAGAGCTAATTTTCTCCCAACAAGCTTAAGATGCAAATCTCTTTAAAATGTTGAATAATTTAGGTAACATTCTAGTGGCCCTATAGCAATGGCTTCTGTGCATACTTTCTCCTTTAAAGTGCGTATAATTCCAGGTGTGCTCTTATATCTTCCATGTGGCGGTTTAATTTGTCAACTAGCTGATACCAGTGCTGCCGAGGTATTTATTTATCCCACCCTCTTCCACAACGTTGCCACAATTTCTAATGTCAGATTTTTTTTTTCCCCTACCAGAGGCAGCCCCCTTGTGGAGTAGTGTGAAGTCATTACCAATGGCACTCCACAGCGCTGTAACAGTAGAATCCATTTAAGGCAGTATGGTAGAAGCCATTTTAAGGCACCACAGCTCGTAACAGAACACCATGCCCCAGGGATGTTAAGTGTGTCTTACATCCCACAGTATTCATTTTCAGAGGGTAAGTAATCTATGTCCCAAGTTTGGTTGAAATTGCTCAAAGGCGTTCCAGAGTTTGCTGGACACCACACACGCACGCGCTGTGCGCGTGTGCGCGTGTGCGCCGCGCGCGCACACACACACACACACACACCACACGTGTATATATTCAATCATCCAAACTAGAGGCAACACCCCCCCCCCCCTAATACATTATCTACTAACATTCCAGTTCTCATACACAACTGGAAATATAATCAGTTCCAGGCCCTTGTGCACATTAGGAGTATTAACTTCATTGGAAGTCATTGGCAATAAAGACTCTCACATCATTGCTAACAACTTTGTGTACTATATTTAGACACTTAAAAGTTCCCTGCAGCTTATTGTGCACTCCTTGTGATCCTCACAAAGACTTCAGCGACAACAGCAGTTGATTTCAAGTTTCTTTTAAAGAATTGTTCCCTACCAATTTTGTCTTCAGGACAACCCTACATAGGTATAGAAAATAGAATAGAATGGTCTGGACCTTGGAGGTCTTCTAGTCCAACCCCCTGCTCAAACAGGATACCCTATACACTTCAGACAAATAGTTGTCCAGTCTCTTCTTAAAAGCCTCCAGTGTGTGAGCACCCACAACCTTGAAGAGCAAGCCATATCCAGTGGTTGATTGCTGTCACCATTAGGAAATTTCTCCTTAGTTCTAGGTTGCGTGTCTCCTTGTTAGTTTCCATCCACTGTTTCCTGTCTTGCCTTTTGGGTGCTTTGGAAATAGTTTGACCATCTAGTCTTTGCGGGAGCCCACAAATATTGGACTATACTACCATGTCTCCTCTCGTCCTTCTTTTCATTAAACTTGACATACCAATTCCTGCAACCATTCTTCATATGTTTAGATCTATAATGTGGTATAGATGCTCTGTATATAAATACTACTCACAATACACACACACACACACACACACAACACACACACACACATTCATATATTTTTTGGGGTACAGGTATGCAGATTTTGGTGTATTCGGGTCTTTTCCCGTTGTAAGATTGAGTGTATCTTGGTGACGTTTCAACGAGGGTCCCACTCGTCATCTTCAGGCTGGGTCTCGTCGGCCTTGTGCCTATGTGAGCAAAGCTTGTGTGTGTGTGTGTTGTGTGTGTGTGTGCGTTGCGCGTTATGCCCAAATATGGGAGGAAACATACTGCTTCCTTTCTCTGTCCATCGGCTCATCCCAGAGTACCATCCAGACAGAAAGCCATATTTTTACTGTTGCCTAATCCTAACCCTAACCCTAAACAAATGCAACACACACACACACACACGCACGCACGCAAGCAGCACACAACACACAACACACACACACACACACACATATATAGATATATATATATATATATATATATATATATATATATAGGAATATACACATACATACATACATACATACATACATACAACACATCACATACACATACACATACACATATACCATATACAATATACATATTGTTGTATTTGTGCTGATAAATAAATAAAGGGAGACTAGTATAGATCTATTTCAAACTATTTAGCTCTCATCAGCTAGCATACCCTTCCTGGGATTTGAACCTGGGCTATATTACTACTAGGCAGCACATCTTAGCCATTAGGCCACAGGCTCTTATCCATTATCACACCACACACACACACCACACACACACACACACAACACACACTTGCAAAACCTCAGAACCTGCAACCTTCCAAGTTCTAAAGCTACTTACATATATCTCAAAAATTGGAAAGGACCTGCTACAGGTACCCAAAAATGATTCAGCCCTGTCTTCTTCAACCAAAATCACTCTCCTTTGACTTATAAAACATTACAAATGCTAGGAGTTAAATACATAGCAGTGGTGGTGGTGCAGTGGTTAGAATGGTATTTTGCCGGCTAACTCTGCCCACAGAGCCATGGTGGTGCATTGGTAGAATGCAGTATGGGCAGGCTAACTAAGCCCACAGCCAGGAGTTCGAGCCTCACCACTCAAGGTTGATTCAACCTTCCATCCATGGTGGACCCAGATTGCCGGGGGCATTATGGATGGACTCTGTAAACCGCTTAGGGCTGAGAAGCACGATGAAGCGCATGAGACTTCTATGAAGCATATAACTCTAAGTGCTATTGCTATTTTACCATTCCATTTTTGTTTATTAGATTGCTTATATGGGGGTGCTTTATGGAGCAATTCCATATGTCTGAGAATGCTTTACAACAATAAAGCTGTGTTATTCTTTCTTTTGATGATAGGAAAATAAAACAATTTAAAAAGGTATTCAGCTCTCCCTTATCTATAAGAATATCTTTTTTCCCTTTGTATTTATTTACCTTTCTTGTTGCTAGCAAGCCTAATGGTTACTAGAGAAGGGAAAGCTAGTTGTGGCTATTCTCTTATGTCCATTTAGAGCTATCCGGTTTTCGGTAAAACTCCCTAGGAATTAGCTGAGTGGGATGACAAATTGTTCCGAGAGTATTAGACACGGCCTAAAAGCATTTCAAAAACAATTTGTGTTTATTTGATAAAGTACGAGTGTTCTGGTTTTTAGGGTCAGTCTAAATTGGGGGAAAAAAAATATTGATGACAGAACAATAAAGGAGAGGAAACCTCTGACTTACAGCTTTCTCAAACGATAGCAAAAGCAAGCGAAGATTAAGATTCTTTCAAGGCATTTAATAAAAGGGGCTCTGTAGAGCTGCCACACCTGGCTGTCCAAAATCCAGAGTGGTAAAGAAATCCATAATACTTTGTCTTGGACCATCTAGTAAAACTTCTGGAGCTTTGTACATGAAATATGCTAGTCTGGGAGAAAGAAAAACGGCTTCATCTTACGTTTTCCTAGGTTCTCGTTTTATAGCTGTAGATCAGTTGCTTGTTTCGGTATGTCAGACTCAGTCGTGGGTTCAAAATTTTGTCGAACCTACTCGTTGATGTGGCCCTCACTTGTGGGAGTGGCTTGCCGGCCATGTGTTTTCTTTCTTTCTGTCTTTCTTTCTTCTTGTCTTTTTCTTTCTTTCCTTTCTTTCTTGTCCTTTCTTTCTTTCTTTCTTTCTTTTCTTTCTTTCTTTCTTCTTCCTCTCTCATCTCTCTCTTTCTCTCTCTCATCTCTCCCTTTCCTCTCTCCTCTCTTTCCCTTCCGTTTGTCTCTTCTGTCCCTTTTCCTTTTTTTCTTTCATACCCCCCTTTTCTCTCTCACTTTTTTTTCTTTTTTTCCTTTTTCTCTTTCTTCCTTCCTTCCTGCCAGTCCTTCCTTCCTTCCTTCCGTTCTTTCTTTATTTTCTCTCTCCTCTCTCTCTATCTCTCTCTGTGGTTGGTGTGTGTGTGTAGTCTGTGTGGTGTCAGTGGTGGGTTTCAAAAAAAATTGGAATCTCTTCTGTAAGTGTGGCCTCCTTTCCGGGTCCACTGATGGAACCTCTTCTAACCGGTTCGGTAGATTTGACGAACCAGTTCTACCGAACTGGTGCGAACTGGTAGGAACCACTTCTGCTCAGACTGCAAGAAAGCCATATCAAAGTACCATCCTTTTTTTTGTCAGAATTTGTTGCAGAAATCACACTCAGAACACACACAGAGATAATAGCCGATTCAGCAGCATTCATTAACTTCTTTATATACATAATGACACATGAGTGCATGAGTACAATACCAATAGTGGTTCTCCAACGTGATAGTAGTTACCGGCAAAACACAGGCAGAGTTCAGAGCTTAATACAAGTTTCAGTTTTGTTTCTCAGCACAGACTGGTTTCAATTTAGAGCTCTCTTGCACAGACTGAGAGCTACAGAGGTAAGCCACGCCCAGGGCTCCGAACTGTCTGGCATGGCTCTCAGTCACCAAATAGTTCTCATTGGCTGACCCAGTTGCATGCCTATACATTGGCTGACCTTGTTACCGTGTCCTATTCTATCCAGTCCCCAATGGCTGAGCTGTTGCTATGTCCCTATTCCGGTTCATGCATATTCTGACATTTTTGCTATATGCTCACTACAAATACTTAGCTTGTCATTCTTTTTTTTCCAGAATTCATGCACATTATATGCAGTGTTGAAAAACATGTTATAAGGTTTTAAAAAGGGAACATTTGGGCCCACAAATCTACACTGAACTGTCAATCTGTCCATTTGATAAATTCATTCAAATGTTCTTTCTTTTCTTTCTTCTTGCATACTTACTAATTTCTTCCTTTGTTATAAATATGCACCCATATGACTATTATATAGCTCAGAATAAAGGTTTTTTCTGCAGGTGATTATTTTAATTCATTGTAACTAAAGAGGGATAAATGTTTTAATCCTTTTTATGTGCCTTGACCTCTTTTGCCATTTCTGTTTCAATTATAGTTTTATTTTATGAGGGCATGGCATGACATGAAAGAAAAGTTCTTTTCAATTGCAGGACCTTCACAGACACATTCCTATAGGTTTTTAGGGGCAACATGGAATTCACATATCACTATCTTCTTCTAAGTTGTTCCCTTCAAATTTCCAGGTTCAACTTGAAAATCCAGAGTCAGCCAGTCAATCAGTAAGTCATTCATTCATTCACTTATTTTGAAATTTATTTGTCACCTCTCTCATGCCAAATGACAGATATTTTCCAATGTGATTACAACTATGTTGATACAACATAGCTTCCAAGCCTAAGCTACATTGCTAGGAGTTGCCTTTTGTTAACTCCACATGGCACTGGTGAAGTGGGCACAGCTGTGCCTGTCTTTTCTCCATCACATGAGAAAAGTACATCTTCCTTCCCATGTTCTTACCACTTCTGTAGTGGAACAATCAAGAGCATCCTGTCATATTGTATTATCGTCTGGTTTGGAAGCATTACTGCTTCGGGCAGGAAAGCAGTGCAGAGAGTGGTGAGGATAGAAGAAAAAGATTATTGGTAGTTCACTTCCTTCTATTCAGTACATAGCATATAAGTGGTGCTTGAGCAGGGTGTGTATGTATGTGTGTGTATATATGTAAGTATATGGATGTGTATGGGATAAGGGAGGAAATCTTGTGGCTTAGAGGTTAATATAACTGCCTAATATGTAAAAACAGCCCAGGTTCGAATCCCAGTAAGGGTATGGCTAGCTGATGAGAGCTAAATCAATGGATCTATACTAGATCCCTTCATTTACTTATCGGCAAAAATGCAACACAAAATGTATATGTATGTATATATATATATATATATATATATATATATATATATATATATATATATATATATATACACACACACACACATTCAAACACACACAGACACAACATACATATATATGCACGTGTGTGTGTGTGTGTGTGTGTGTATATATATATATATATATGTGTGTGTGTGTGTGTGTGTGTGTGTGTGTGTGTGTGTGTGTGTATTTGGTGTCACAACCCCTGGTATGCCCAAATGTGGGAGGAAGCTAACTGCTTCCATTCTCTGTGTATCGGCTCGTCACTAGAGACCATCACGACAGAGACCCAATATTTTTACTGTTACCTTTGTTACATTTGTGTAACATACCAGGGGTTGTGACACTAAAATACATACCTATTTCCCTGGCTCAGCTGATAAGGAGGAGGACCTTGTGGCTTAGTGGTTAACACATCTGCCTAAGATGTAATACAGCAGAGGTTCGAATCCCAATAAGGGTATGGCTAGCTGATGAGAGCTAAATAGCTTGAAATAGATCTATACTAGTCTCCCTTTATTTATTTATCAGCACAAATACAACATATATATATATATATATATATATATATATATATATATATATATATATGTATGTATGTATGTATGTATGTATGTATGTATGTATGTATACACACAAACACATACATACATACATACACAGACATACAGACACACACCATGTATATATGAGTGAAAAAAGGTATTTGATCCCCTGCTGATTTGTACATTTGCCCACTGACAAAGAAATGATCAGTCTGTAATTGTAATGCTAGGTGCATTTGACAGTGAGAAAGACAGAATAACAACCAAACAAATACAGAAAAAAAACACACATTTCAAAAAAGTTATGAATTGATTTGCATTTTAATAACATGCATTTGATCCCATGTCAATCAGCAAGATTACAAGCTCCCAGGCATCTTTTCTACAGGTAACTAGGAAATTAGGAGCACTCTCTTAATGGGAGTGCTCCTAATCTCAGCTTTTTACCTGTATAAAATATACCTGTCCATAGAAGCAATCAATCAATCAGATTCCAAACTCTCTACCATGCCCAAGAGCTGTCCAAGGATGTCAGGGACAAGATTGTAGATCTACACAAGGCTGCAATGGGCTACAAAGACAGTGGTGGGTTTAATTTTTTTTGCTACCTGTTCTGTGGGCTGGGCTTGGTGGGCGAGGCAGAGGAAGGAGACTGTAAATCTCATTCCCTCCTACTCTAGTGGAAGGTTACTGCAAAATCCCCATTTCCTCCCGATCAGCTGGGACTCGGGAGGCAGAGAATAGATGGGGCGGGGCCAGCCAGAAGCTGGTATTTACCAGTTCTCCGAATTAGTCAAAATTTCCGCTACCGGTTCTCCAGAACTGGTCAGAACCTGCTGAATTCCACCTTTGCTGCAGACTATCACCAAGCAGCTTGGTGAGAAGATGACAACAATTGGTGCTATATGTAGATGTGCTTATGTGTATTATGCTCAATCTAGGTAGACACAGATATATTTTTTCTCTTTGCACACTGAGAATATATCTGCTGAATATAACTCCCTCATTGGTGACAGGAAAGGCATTGGCCAGTAAACACTCAGTTCCATTCAGTCGCCCGATTCCACCCCACATTAAAAGCCATTAAAGGAGATGATGATATGTGTATTATGTATGAGTATGGGTAGATATATACTTTCTTTTGAAACAGGCAACAGAATTTCATTTTTAATGTGGACCAGTTGCTCACAAGGGAAAAAAATTGACAAGAAAGCCTTATCTTTATCTGATCTTTAGGAAAAGTGAAGCTAATTCAACATTTTAAAATTGCATTTGTAGTCTCTTTCGATGTAGGGATTTGCAATGTCTTTTCTTTCAAAACTGACTCCATGATTTGCTTAGCCGGGAACTACGTAAGGGAGTCATTAAGAGCAAAGTTTGATGGGAAGGATATACCGATCTATGCTTTGTTCTGATCTATACAATCAACTCGAAGCAGAGTTCATTGAGACAGGATGATTCTGTACGACAGGGGGGGAAACAAGCAAGCCATATTTTTCATCTCTGGCACTTAATCTATGATGACTCAATTACGCCAAGTCCTTCCCATGCTACCCGACAAAGAGGACAACAAAATAATTGACTGAAGTCAATTAATAATAATAATAATAATAATATAATAATAATAATAATAATAATAAAACATTTTATGTCCCCACACAAACACAGGAAAATAACTGAGTTAACTATCTGTCTGCCTTGTGTTGAGAGTCCTGGTGATACTACAGGTAGTTATCAACTTTCAATCATTCATTTAGTGACTGCAAAGTTACAACAGCACTGAAAAAAAGTGACTTATGACCGGTTTTTGCACTGATGACCGTTGTGGCTTCCCCATAATCACATGATCAAATTCACACTCTGAATTTCAATGTAGATTGAAAATCAAACCGAAAGAAGAGACAGAATGTAATCAACATGGAACTTCTTTTACCAGTAGTTGGGGAAAAAAGGGTGGAGAGAAAGAGTGGAATCTGTAT
This sequence comes from Thamnophis elegans, assembly GCF_009769535.1. Classification (NCBI taxonomy): domain Eukaryota; kingdom Metazoa; phylum Chordata; class Lepidosauria; order Squamata; family Natricidae; genus Thamnophis; species Thamnophis elegans. The sequence continues at coordinate 61,176,293 of NC_045551.1, read as the reverse complement.
TACTAAGCAAGTTAAACATCCAGACAACACAATGTTTATTGTGCACTAAGAAACGTAATTGATAGAAATTAATAAAATTTATAAAACAACAACCAAAAACAAAATTCACTCGCTTGGCAACTGACTCATATTTATGACGTTTGCAGTAGCCTGGGGTCATGTGATGGGACCTTCTGACCAGCAAAGTCAATGGGGAATCCAGAGAACCTCCGGGAGGTGGGCGGCATACAAAACTAATAAACTAAACTATAAACTAAACTAAACCTCCAAATTCCACCCCTGGCTGGCCCCTCCCACCCTATTACTCCCAGAGGCTCCACATGGCCTGTTTTGGATGCGAGACAAGTGCAGGGACCGTGCAGAGGCTCGGGAAGGAAGGTGGGAAAAGCAGGTATCCTGGAAGAGCCTCCGGAGCCAGTGGGAGGAAGTTTTCACCTTCCCGGAGGCTCAAACAAGCCTCCGGACCTGGAGAAGGTGAAAACAGCCATCCGCCGGGGTGAAATCCAGCAGGTTCTGACAGGTTCTGGAGAACTGGTAGTGAAAAATTTTGAGTAGTTCAGAGAACCAGTAGCAGAAATTTTGAGTAGTTCAGAGAACCTGCAAATGCCAGAGTAGGGTGTGGAATGGAGATTTTGCAGTATCCTTTCCCTGGATTGGGTGGGAATGGAGATTGTGTAGTATCCTTCCCTGGATTGGGGTGGAATGGAGATTTTGCAGTATCCTTCCCCTGGAGGTGGGTAGGAATGGAGATTTTGTAGTATCCTTCCCCTGGAGTGGGGTGGGAATGGAGATTTTGCAGTATCCTGTCCCCTGGAGTGGGTGGGAATGGAGATTTTGCAGTAGCCTTCCCCTGGAGGGGGAGGGAATGGAGATTTTGCAGTACCTTTCCTGGAGTGGGGAGGGAATGGAGATTTTACAGTATCCTTCCCCTGGAGTGGGAGGGAGGTGGGATTTGCAGTATCCTTCCCCTGGAGTGGGGAGGGAATGAGAATTTTGCAGGTATCCTTCCCTGAGTGGGTGGGAATGGAGATTTTGCAGTATCCTTCCCCTGGAGTGGGAGGGAATGGGGATTTTGCAGTATCCTTCCCCTGGAGTGGGGTGGGAATGGAGATTTTGCAGTATCCTTCCCCTGGATGGGGGAGGGAATGGAGATTTTGCAGTATCCTTCCCCGGGAGTGGTGTGGGAATGGAGATTTTGCAGGATCCTTCCCCTGCCAAGCCCACCAAACCACTCCAGTGCCCATCAAGCCACGCCCACAGTAGTACAAAAAATCAATTTCACCACTGCCCCACCCCATGGTACAGGAGGCTGATTAGGCGCTACGCCCACCATGGCAACCCCCATCAAGCAACTAGCCAGGAACCCATTGCTGAAATTTTGATCCCCACCCCACTCTCTCGTTTGATCCAACCGAGAGAGACTTTACTTTTGCAACCTGCTTGTCGAAAACATCAGGCCACCTGGCTAGCTGAGCTGCTCCAGCCAGATGATTCTGCATTTTTTTAAAAAAAAAAATCTATGTAGCAGACAAAGCACACTTTCAACCACATCCACCCACATTACATATGAATAAGCAATTCTGAAATGGCAACTCCCCGGAGGCTGGCAATTGGCAGCGATGATCTGCATCTCTTTTGCTGCATTTAAAAAAAAATACATACAAGACACGACAACATGATTGAATTAAGGCAGCTTTCAGTCTGGGGAACCAAACTACACTGTGATTATTTCCCAGGGCTCATTGCTGAAAGCAAACCGAAGAGCAGGTTGTAGCACCCCGGAGCAAAAGAATGGAAGGCTGAAAGGAATTGCTTAACTTTTCCCAGTTGGTTTGCTTTGGCTGAAGGAAAAAAAAAAGGAGAGGGGAAAAAAATGACAGAGATACAGACTTTTAAAGACCAAAAACTGCTTGAGGGGAGGAATTTGCCAGAAGGAAAAGGCTTAAAGAGTCCTCTACCGACAAGCTTTTCCCCCCCTGAAAAACAGCAAACCATTGCAGGTGTTTTGTGCTCTCTCCGAAGCCCCCAAATCCAAACAAAAAAACCCCCCCTCCCTGATGCCACCTGAATCATCATCATGCATCATCTTTGACTTTCTAAAGGAAGGTCTCTGTGGCCGTGGAACTAAAAGCAGCTGTTGTAAAGACCGTTGCTAATAATGATGGCCCTTGAACGACGTTCATATCGGATGAACCCACAATGCCATCCATAAATGTCCCAATTCCGAGAGGGCGGACTGAGCTGGGGAATTGATTTGATTTGATTTGATTGATTTGATTGATTTTATTTATATGCCGCCCATTTTCCCCGAAGGGGACTCAGGGTGGCTCACAACTCAAAACCAGAGAAAGGGGGGTTACAGACAAAGTTAAAACAACGACACAAAACAATACAATGGTTTAAAACACACGCAGCCATACCATTCGAGATGGGGGCAACAGTTCTTTAGCCCCAGGCCTGTCGGAACAGCCAGGTTTTAAGGGCTTGCGGAAGGCCTGGGGGGAGGGTGTGAGGGTTCGAATCTCCATGGGGAGTTCGTTCCAGAGGGTTGAGCAGCCACAGAGAAGGCTCTCCTCCGGGTATTCGCCAGTCGACACTGGTCGACGGATGGAATTCGGAGGAGGCCTAATCTGTGGGATCTAATCGGTCTAGTGGAGGTATTGGAAGCAATTTAGCTTGGTTCCAGATCTGGACATCCGCAACCTCCAGAACTGTCTGACAATGTGCCAGCTTTCATAGACAAGCTATTTTCTGCTGTACCTAGAGAAGATCGACACACAGCACACTCTGTTTCCGATGAATAACAGGTAGCTTTTCATTTTGAGGGCACCCACTGACTGGGATGTATATTTTAATTATTATTATTATTACTAGCTGATAACCCTGTGTTGCCTGGGTATTTAGTTATAGGGGGGAAAATGTCCGGACCAAACATAATTTGTAATGTTTGGATTCCCCCACCCCCCCCACCCTTTACCAGAGGGAGACCTCTTGCGGAGTACCGTGAAGCCGTTACCATGGCAACTTCACTGTGCTGCAAGTAGAAGCCATTTATGCCAGTACAGTGAAGCCACTTTAAGGCACAACAGGCTGTATCTTACAGAACACTCAACCCAAGGGTTTTTGAGGTGTCTTACACCAACATATTGTTTTTTTCAGAGAATAAGTGATCTGTGTAACAGGTTTGGTTGATTGAAATTGCTCAAGGTGTCCCAGAGTTATGCTAGAAAACACACACACACACACACCACACACACAGTCATTTATATCTATCTATCTATCTATCTATCTATCTATCTATCTATCTATCTATCTATCAGACAGAGAGACAGACGTAGGTAGTAGGTAGGTAGGTAGGTAGGTAGGTAGGTAGGTAGGTAGGTAGGTAGATGATGGATAGATAGATAGATAGATAGATAGATAGATAGATAGATAGATAGATAGATAATAGATAGATAGATTATAGATAGATAGATAGATAGACAGACAGACAGACAGACAGACAGACAGATGTCTTTTGTTATTCTCAAGCAATGGATTCTGCTCCTTGAGCAAGTCCTTCTCTTCAGAAGTCTCTGCTTTCATTTAGGGCTGGTGCCATCCTGGGCTCTGCATTGCTGAATAACTTTTGGCCTCATTCCCCTTTAATACCCTGTAATACTTTTTGGCCCTCCACCCTTGGACGGTGATTGATGCTGCTTTCTTCTAGCTCACCAGCTGCCTTTTGCATGGCAGCAGAATTCCCTCCAAATAAATTATTCGAATGTCTTGAAACTTCTGTGCATATGTTTTTATGAGTATTGCTGCACATCCATCAGCGCCACTGAATTCAGGAAGGAGCATCATTATTCTTCCCAACCCTCCCCCTCTCCCCATTTCCATTACACAACAGCATCACAAAGCTGAGACTGGCACAGGAATTCCTCCTTCACTGTTTCATCAAAGTCTGTCTCAAACAAGTACAGGTTTTGCTCATATGATATAATATATGATATGGTCTGATGTGGTCTTATATGGCTGATACAGCAATAGCAATAACACTTAGACTTATATACCACTTTACAGTGCTTTACAAGACAGAACTAAAGCCAGATGTCAGATTGCCACCCTGGGCTTCAGCTCTGCTTTGCTAGATGCCAACCTGCCATAGCAATAGCACTCAGACTTATATACCACTTCATAGTGCTTTTACAGCCCTCTCTAAGCATTTTACAGAGTCAGCAAATTGCCCCCAACAATCTGGGTCCTCATTTTACCCACCTCAGAAGGACGGAAGGCTGAGTCAAGCCTGGTGAGATTTGAACTGCCAATTGCAGGCAGCCGGCAATCAGCAGAAGCAGCCTGCAGTACTGCACTCTAACCACTGCACCACAGTGGCTCACAATCAATATGATATAACTGGGGTCAACCTATTCTCCAAAGCACTTGAAGGTAGGACAAGCAACATGGGTGGAAACTAATTAAGGAGAGAACCAAACCTAGCAATAAGGAGAATTTTCCAGACAATTGCAACAATCACTCAGTGAAATGGCTTGCCTCCAGAAGTTGTGGGTGAAGTTTTTAAGAAGAAATTGGCAACATTTGTCTGAAATGTTATCAGGTCTCCTGTTTGAGCAGAGACGGTTGGACTAGACACCCTTCCCAACTCTGTTTTTCTGTGCTTATTTTTTTTCTTACTACCGTATTTTCGGAGTATAAGACACACCTTTTTTCCCTCAAAAAGAGCCTGAAATCTGAGTGCTCTTATACACTGAATGCAGCATTTTTTGTGCCCTCCTGAAAGCCCCCCCCCCTTCACCAAAATGGCCATGCATACCTTTTAGGAGGTTTTCCAGAGTGCTCCTGGGGGCTGGGGAGGGTAGAAATGAGCAAAAAATGGTTGTTTATTGCTTAATTTTGTCACCCAGTACCCAGGAGCACTCTATAAACCTCCTAAAGGTCCATTTTTGCGAAAAACAAGCTGTTGTTGGGGAGGTCTGCAGAGTGCCGATTTTTTTTTTTTTAAAAAAATTGCCTCTTCAAAACCTTGGTGCGTCTTATACTCCGATGCATCTTATACTCTGAAAAATACGGCAACCATGTTTCTTTCAAGGAAAGCCTATCTTTTCTCATGCTGATAAGCATGGAATCATGGGATTGTATCTGGGTGTCATCCTGTTGGACTTGCGCCTGAATTTTACTTCTGGCTTCTTTTGAATGATGTCCTCAGAATGATTTCCATGAGCACCACCGGAATGTACATGTCAGGAGGCATCAGAGCTGGAGTTGATGCAAGTGAGATCACTGTTAAATATCACTGAGGGTTTGACAGCAATGGAGAAAGCGAGGTTAGAGAATATTTCAGAATGACAAAGCCAGCAGCCATGAAAGGAGTCTGCTGAACCATTCCCGATCAAAAGGCCCTGGCGTCCTTCTCTTATGGGGAGGTGTTGAAAAATACATCTGTCCACCTGTCAACATCCCCCTCATGTCCCCTCAGATGAACTCTAGTGGAAGCAAGGGAAAGAATCCCCGGTGTCTGGACATGAATAGAAAGAATCGGGATCAAAGACGTGGCTTTTAGAAAGCCACACTTTCATTTTGCTCTTGACCCAAGGACACTGGCAAGATAAATGTGGCCAGAGAGTTGGAAAAAATGTGAGCGTTCGGTGACAGTTTAGCAGGATGGTAATAACAATCCTGAAATAAAATCAGCAATAGTTTCATTCAAGCCAGCCCTTGCCAGATAAGCTCACCAGTGACTGAGAGTTTGTATCCCTGACTACATGAAAATGTTCCAATTTCAAGAGATGCTGCCAAGGGCAGAGGACAAGGGATCAGAATTATGTTGGAGACTCTAGAAAGAGTGCACAGAAGAACAACAAAGATGATTAGGGGACTGGAGGCTAAAACATATGAAGAACGATTGCAGGAACTGGGTGTGTCTAGTTTAATGAAAAGAAGGACCAGGGAAAGATGATAGCAGTGTTCCAATATCTACCACAAAGAAGAGGGAGTCCAACTATTCTCCAAAGCACTTGAGGGTAGAACAAAAAGCAGTGGGTGGAAACTAATCAAGGAGAGAAGCAACTTAGAACTGAAGAGAAATTCCCTGACAGTTAGAACAATTAATCAGTGGAACAACTTGCCTCCAGAAGTTGTGAATGCTCCAACACTGGAAGTCTTTAAGAAGATGTTGGATCGCCATTTGTCTGAAATGGTATAGAGTTTCCTGTCTAGGCAGGGGTTGACTAGAATACCTCTAAGGTCCCTTCCAACTCTGTTATTCTATTTATTTTTGTATAGACACATTGTTGGGCTAAATTAGGTCCAGATCTTGAAAATGTTTGGATTCTCCATATCAAATTGGAGCACTGGCTTTATATCTATGGAGATTCTTGGTCATCACAGGTCATGGAGTGAAGGGATACGACATCATCTATCTTCAGTCTACAACATAGTCCCTTTCAATAGTTCCAAGAAGGCCCCACACCCATGTTCCACCACTCAGGTGATCCTTAGGACACAGATAAAACCTCCAAATGGTCTCTACGATTGCTCTAAAGAAATGCAAATGACCAGCTGTCTGCAGGAATATAAATCCTTCCATTTCCCAAAGAAAAAAGAAAAAAGAGAACCAGGTCATCCCCTGAAGAGGAGGATATGTAAACACACACGGATAGAGTGGATGGAGGGAGGAGTAGAAGAAAGATAGGAAGGAGAGGAGAAAGGAGAGGAGATAGGAAGAAAGGGAAAAGGCAGAGGCAAGAAATGGGAGGGGAATGTAAAGAGTAGGAAAGAGGGAGGAATGGGAAGAAGAGGGGAAGGTTTTAAAGGGAGGAAGGGGAAGGAGAGAAGGGAAGAGAGAGGAGAAGGAAGGAAGGAAGAAAGGAGAAGAAAGGGGGGTAGGAAGGAGTGGAGGGAAGGAGGGAGGGAAGCAAGGGATGGGAAGGAGGAGAGAAGGAGAGAGAAAGATGGAAGGAAGGAGGGAGGAAAGGAGAGAAGAAAGGAGGAAGAAGGAGGGGAAGGAAGGAGGGAACGTAGGAGAGAAGGAAGGGGGAAGGAAGAAGGAAAGGAAGGGGAAGGAAGGAGAGACGGAGAAAAGAAAGGAGGGAAGGAAGGAGGAAGGGAAGGAAGGGGAGGAAGGAGAGAAGGAGGGAAGGGGAAGGAGGAGGGAAGGAAGGGAGTAGGAGAGAAGAAACGAGGAAGGAAAGAGGGAGGGGGGAGGGAAGAAGAAGTAGATTACCGTTGTAAGATAAGATGGATCTATGGGATGATAAAAAGCAATCTTCAAGTATATTGTCAACAGTAGGGAAAAATTGTTATAAATACATATTATTAATAACAGTTATGAGATTATATAATTGTGAATGTATATATGAAATTGATAAAATTAAAAAAAAAATCCTTCCATTTCCCACCATCCAGTCAGAGCTGAAGAAGCTCTTGGATGAGAAGCAAAACGTCTTCAAAGAAAAAAAAACAAGAAATTCAGTTGCCTCTTGAAAAAGCACCTTTGGGACAGCACTGATTTAGTGTATCTGTAGAATGCTACATGCATGCAATGAATTCATTGATTAGCTCTTCTACAAAAAACCCTTCCCCTCGATTTCCAAAAGAAAAAGAAAGAAAAGGAAAAAAAGAATTAAATGTCTTGGGTACTCTGGAGACATCCAGGTTGAAAGGAAACAGTAATCAACAACTGTTAAAGACTGAACTAATCATAAGGAATCACTTTATGAGAAATAATGGTATGTCAGAGAAAAAGAGCCAAGAGTGTGTGAAGATTGTTTAAGACCTCAAAGACAACAAAGGACAATATTAGACAGATCTTCTGTTAAAAGGCTACTGTAAATGTTCAACCCACCAAAGAATCTTGTGTTCAGAACAGGCTAAAATCAACAGAGAGGATGGAGGTGTTGCAGAAGTAATTGAGAGAGACTGAAGGATAATGCAACTGATTCCTGGGAAAACCTAAAGCACAAGAACTAAATTTAAAACAACTCCACTTTGATTCAGTTTCATATAAAAGAGAAATTCTAACAAGTTTTCGAGATTCTGTTATCACATAATGTCCAGGAAAAAAATAATCCAGAAATCCTTGTGGTATCTTTTTCCCTGCCCCCTCCAACCTCAAAGGTTAACAAATAGAATGAATGCACAATTTTCCATTCTAAATTAATCCTCCACTTTAAAAGAAATCAGCTAGAAGAACTAGGCAGAAATCCTACCTAAAGTTCTGGTAGAACTTCTGCCAGTGAGAGAATACTGGCATTTACATTTCTAGTAAAAGCTTTCTAGATAGATACAACTGGTAAAGTATGCCAATTAAAATGTGAAGAAAAACCCATTTCAACCTATCCAGAGTGTAAATTAAAGCTTTTCAAAGCATACCCAAACTAATGTAACCCAATCTTTATGATATATGGAAATCTAGGAAAAGAGGAGGAGGAGGAGGAGAAGAAGAAGAAATAGGATGCTTTATTATATGTGTATGCTATCAGATTCCCAATGACTTTAGGTGAGTCAAACAGTGAAGCAAAGAAATTTACAAGAAAAAGATTGCAAGTGGGACAGATCCCAGAAGCTACGTCTCTCTCTCTCTCTCTCTCTCTCCCTTCCTCCTTCTCTCTCTCCTCTCTCTCTCTCTCTCCCTCCCGCCCCCACCCTCTCTCTCCCTCTCTCTCCCTCCCTCCAAGGACTGATTCCAAATCACCACTGGCACCCATTTCTAAGAAAGACTAGAATCTGAGCATTTCTGCTTCTCGTCCAGCACTTCATCCACAACACACATTAGCTCTCTCCTCATTTGCATTAAGCAGAGTTTTTACATCCTGTCCATGGACCAGAAATGTGGGTTTCACATTTTGTTACCACCGGTTCGCCACATGTGCATGCACTCACTTTGCGGGCGTATGTGCCCCTTCCACACATGCACCCGTCCTCAAAAATGTGCCTAAATAGGACAGCATAGAGCTGGGGCAGATGGGTGGTTTCCTGTGATTTCCGCTACTGATTCAAGTGAACTGGTCCGTGGACATGTCTATAGAGATTTTCAGTCATCCAGGCCATAATTGTCCAAAAGGTGTTTTTTATTTATTTTTTATTGTTTTAGTTAAACAAAAACACACAGAAAAAGAATCATCTTTCGTTACATCTTGTAGAAAGCATATCTTATTAATAAATCATTGTTTAAAGATAGCTATAAAGGTATAATATTGTGTGGGCCTGTGGAGAGGAGAGGTGAGATAAACAGTAAATAACTTTTAGTCAACTGCAATAATAACAAAGAAATGTTAATGGATAATATCTAATGATATATACAGGTGTGTTATTGGGGGGGGGGGATGCTTAGCTATCTTACTTAACTGAAGTTGTTTTAGAATATGCCATAAAGGTGTAATGTTATTGGAGAACTATTGAAACTGCAAATGAATGCCAGTAGGTGGTTGTGTCTTTAAATATAAATGATTCTAGATAAAAACATGTTTAAAGAATGGTACCCAAATGAGAATTGTGGTACAAGGATAGTAAAATACACTATTTTTTCTTTCTTGACTTAAAATGTACAACTCGATTTGAATGAAGTATATGTAAGGATGGTGGAAGAAATGCACAGAATATATTTGTAACCAAAAGGTGCTTTTTTAAAGAGGCAACAGGACTACCTTGTTTTTCTTTGAAGACGTTTCGCTTCTCATCCAGAGAAGCTTTCTTTAGCTCTGGACAGTACCACAAAGAGTGCATTGAAATCCTGTCCATGGATCAGTTCCACAAAGAGTGCGTTGAAGTAATTCAATCGACAAGTGATTATAGCACCTTTGTAATCAGACAACAATCAACTGCCTCTCTGGGATTAAAATACTATTTGCCCTAGAATAATAATTGTCAAAAGAGAATCAGTTGGAAGTATTAGAACCCAACACTTATGGGGGGGAAAGAAGGGGTCACAACTCTTTTATTTACTGGCAAGTCCTTCAAAATAGGTTTGATGATGAATAAAGCCAGGGGAATATTTCTTACAAATAACAGTGAGATAAGTTAAAATAGGGCTGGAAATTAGAGAAAGGAGGATTAATGTAAAATATATTTTTCAGGTGAATTGATAATAAGAAGGAAATCTAGGCTTGTAATGATGAAAATGTTGAATATGTCCGAATAAAAGGGTGATGGCTATAAAAATAACAGATAGAAATACTGAATAAGCAAAAGATTGAAGATTATAACTTAATATAAATATGTGTGTTATTAATATAATTATATAAATTTGTTAAAATATATGAAAACAAGATTTCTTTCCCTTCCCAAGGGACAAACAGAAGATTCACCATCACTAGCAAAATTATTGGCATATATGCAGTCACTTCCTAATCAACATCGCTAATATTTCTCTTCCTTTCTGTAACCCTTCAAAGTGTTTTCTCAACAGTCTTTTCTTTTTCTTATTTTATTTTTTTGGGGGGTGGGAGTGGGGAGAGGCAACATTGAATGGCAACTCTTGGAATCGATTCCTTAAGTATGAGATTGCTTCTGGAATCCTGCCCATAAATCTATCGATATGGAAATGTTTCTGTGAAATAGATTTCTGATACAGTGTCCTTAAAACCAGGGAAATGAATCATAATGATTCAGGGATAGAGTTTATTTCAGAATCGTGTGAGCAAAATTTACCCCTGCATTTATGAGATCTATATATTTATTTTTCTACATATTTGGAATCAACTTTCTTCATCAATTGCTATACAAGGAGGAATGATTATGAATATATTACAATATTTTTTTTAATGTAGTGACTAGAGGAGAAAGCATAGAATGAAATATTTCTTTTAGCTCTGCTTACTTTCTTAGTTTTCCACATGAATGAGAATATCAGAAAATTAGGACTCTAAGTTAGCAATAGCACTTAGACTTATATACAGCTTAATAGTGGTTTTATAGCCCTTTCTAACCAGTTTACAGAGTCAGCCTCTTGCCCCCAACAATCTGGGTCCTCATTTTATCTACCTTGAAAGGATGGAAGGCTGAGTCAACCTTGAGCCTAGTGAGATTTGAACTATTGAACTGCAGTTAGAAGTCAGCTGAAGTAGTGCAGTACTGCACTCTAACCCCTGAACCACCTTGGCACAGTTGATATAATTTGCACACATACTTATAACATATAGTAAGTATGAATACATATGTCCATATATACCAGGGGTGGGTTCCTGCCAGTTCTAACCTCTTCTACAGAAGAGGTTCCACAAATCTACAGTGCCGTTTAGAACCGGTTCCACCTCCCTCCCCCCCCGTCCGTCCGCACATCATCAAGATGAAGAGTGAGAGGAGGAATTCTGGGAATTGAAGTCCACAAGTTTTAAAGCTGTCAAGTTTGAACACCCCTGGGTTTTTTTCTTCTAAAGGGTTAGGGGTGCAAGGGTCTTGTAACTTGACAGCTTTAAGACTTGCGTGCTTTAAATGCCAGAGTTTCTGAGCCAATGTTTTGGTTGCTAAGCAAAAGCGTTGTTAAGTGAGTTTCACCACATTTTACAAGTTGGCCATGCCCACCCAGTCACATGGCCGGCAAGCCACTCCCACTCGGTCATATAGCCGGCAAGCCTCTCCCACAAAGCAGGCCACACCTACAGAAGAGGTTCTAAAAAATGAGACCCACCACTGTATCACATGCACATTTTTGGAGTGGGAATCATATATTCCAAGTGAGGAGTTAAGGAATTATAATTCTTCTCACTAATCTTCCCTTCTTAAGGGGGCTGTCATCATTTGGGTAAATATGGCAGGGTTTTTTGGATGCAAAATCCAAAATCAATTCCAACTTGCAGCACTTCTGTCTAATTCACGGACGTGTCAATCACAATGATTGAACGTTTCTCCCTAATAGAATAACCTGCCTATTTTGAAACTCAGGAAGACTTTGATGATTTTTGTAATTAGGAGAGAACATCTGCGTAATCTGTGAATTACTTGTGAAATTTTAGATGTCGTTGTGATTTAATTACAATTAGATCAGGGAGGTTTGGGGGGGGGAAATCATATTTTCCCACTAAAGGAATATGTTTGCAGCTCAGGGTTGAAATGAAGGATTCTGGTGCTATTTGAGCTTGCGGGGTTTTTTTGCAGATGTTTATTGCCCAAACTAGGTAACATCATCAGTGCTAATAGAGAGAGGGTTTGTTCTCAATTTATATTCTAGTGGTTTGCCCTGTTAGTGTTGGTGATGGGTGGTCTTGGAGCAGAGGTGGGTTCCTACCAGTTCGCACCAGTTCGGTAGAACCAGTTCGTCAAATCTACCAAATCTGTTAGAAGAAGGTTCCACCAGGAAAGCAGGCCACACCTACAGAAGAGGTTCCAAAAAAATTTGAAACCCACCACTTACACACACACACACACACACACACACAGACAGACAGACAGACAGACAGACAGACAGACAGACTCACACAGAGAAAGAGAAAGAAAAAGAAAGGAATAAATAAAAAAAGAAAGAAAAAGTGAGAGAGAGATGAAAGAAAAAAAGGAAAAAGGGACAGAGAGACAAAAGGAAGGAGAGAGAGAGGGAGGGAGGGAGGGGGAGAGAGAGAGAGGAGAGAGAGAGAGAGAGAGAGATGAGAGAGAGAGGAGAGAGAGAGAGAGAGAGAGAGAGAGAACACATCGCCGGCAAGCCACTCCCACCAGATAACATGGTCGGAAAGCCACTCCCACAAGGAAGGCCACACCCATAGAATAGGTTCGAAATTTTTTTGAAACCCACCACTGTCTTGGTTGAGCTGTTTACTGTTGGCTTGTTGGCAGTTCCTTGATTGGGGAATTGTTTACTACTTCATTGCTGACAATGGGGGCTTTCACATTTTGTTACCACCAGTTTTGCCATGAGTATGCCTGCTTGCTTCCATGCACTGCCCCTTCCACACATGTACCCAGCCTTCCATGCATGCACATTGTTTGAATGCACGCCTTCCACGCAACAATCTGGCTTCAACAATGTGCCTAAATAGGACAGATCGAGCTGGGGCCCACCCAATTTCTTCTACTGGTTCGGGCGAACCGATCTGAACCGGCTGAATACTACCTCTCATTGTTGAACTGATGTTAATCCTGGTTTCATCATCAAGACCACCAGACCAACAGCTAAGAAATGAACAATACCCCAATCAAAGAACTGCCAAGCAAATCAATAGTAAACAGCCCAGCCAAAAAATAATCCCACTAACACCCACGCTGATAGGCAACCACTAGAATATAAATTGAGATCAAATACTCTCCCTACTAGCCCTGATGATGTTACCTAGTTTGGGTAACTACTGCAAGCTGAGAGAGCACCAAGGATCCTCCCATATTTTCCCCTTTCCGTATAAAGTTTATGCTGGGAGTGGATTTAGTCCTAATTGGCCAAAATGAGGAGATATGCTTCAAAGGACATAGTTCAAAGACATTCCCAGATTTCAAAACCTCAATATATAGTTTACCGCCTAAAAGGTAGCTCATTTATTCAGATTTAGGAAAATAGATCAAGGTTCCAGTTCTGATAGATGTAACTAGAGCCGAGGTGGCGCAGTGGTTAGGGTGCAGTACTGAAGGCCACAACAGCTGACTGTTATCTGCAGTTCAGAGGTTCTAATCTCACCGGCTCAAGATTAACTCAGCCTTCCATCCTTCCGAGGTGGGTGAAATGAGGACCCAGACTGTGGGGGCGATATGCTGACTCTGTAAACCGTTTAGAGAGGGCTGAAAGTCTAACTGCTATTGCTATTGCTAAATACTCATTAGTGATATGCAAGCAATTTTTTACCCATTCTGTTTTAATTTGCCTATTTTTCTCTTGAATAAATCCTAGGCCTATGGAGAAAAAAGTCCTCTATCCTACATAACTTTCAGTGCCTTTATTTATTTTTATTTTACAGGTGAAAATATTCACACCATCTTCTGATGGTGAAAATTTAAGCTTGTTTTTCCCCCCCCCCAAAAGAACAAAACTAAAATGTGGAGTTACAAACAGTGATTGAAAAACCTCTGAGTGAATATGTTGAATTTGCTACAGGTAAGCAGAAGTAGCCACGTGTCATCATTTTGAAGATGTTTTCTTAGAAAGTGTGACATTTAATAAACACTCAGAATGGACAAAGAATTGAATAACTTCACACAGAGAAAGGTCCAGAATTACTGACATAGACAAGGTGTTTTCTTTGATGACACTTTAGAAAACCACTTCTAAAACTCAGGATCTATGACAAAAAAACAAGATGTACTTTTCACAGGAACTGTGGCAAAAAAAAGATCAGTGTTGCATATCTCTTTTTCTCCCTAATTCTGTGCTCTTTACATTACCAAGATAAATGAGAATAAAAAAGAGAAAGTATTTCTGTATTAATAATGGAAGCTGTCTTTTGCATTGGGCCTTCAGGCCTGCAACATTTTATGCTGTGGGAAATTGGAAGGGAGGATTACCATATTTTTCGGAGAATAAGACATACCAGAGTATAAGACGCACACAGGTTTTGAAGAGGCATTTTTTTTAAAGTAGGTAGGTAGATAGAGGGATGGAGAGGGAGACAAAGAGAGAGAAATATAGTAGGGAGGGAGGGAGGGAGAGAGAGAGTGTAGAAAGGTAGGTAGGTAGAGGAAGAGAGAGAGAGAGAGAGAAATATAGTAGATAGGTAGGGAGAGAGAGTAGGTAGGTTGGGAGGTAGAGGGATAGAGAGAGAAAAATAGAGAGAAATACAGTAGATACGTAGGGGGGGGGAGAGAGAGAGTAGTTAGGTAGGTATATAGGTAGACAGAGGAGGGTAAAGAGAAAGAGAGAGAAATACAGTAGGTAGGTAGGGAGAGAGAGAGTGTGTAGGTAGGTAGTAGATGTTTCTAGGTGTATTTATCCATGTGCTGGAGAAGGAAATCGTTGACCACCTGTAGCACCTGCTGGGACACACCACACTAACTAAACAGCTTTCCAAAAGGGAAAAAAAAGTATTTGTACTCTGCAAACCTCCCCAAAACGGCCCATTTTTTGTGAAAATGGGCCCATTTCTTTTAAAGGCATGAATAGCCTGGGGGGGGGGCGCTTGCAGAGTGCTCCTGGGGGGGAGGGTGGGTCAGAAAAGAACAAAGAATGGCCCATTTTTCATGAAAATAGGCCTTTTTGTCAAACAAATTGCATCCATAGCCTTATGGAGGATTATAGAGTGCTGCTGGGGGCTGGGTGGGGGGCAAAAAAGCACCCATTTTTCACTCATTTCTGCCCTCCCCAGCCCCCAGATCTCTGAAAGCCTCCATAAGGCTATGCACAGCCATTTTGCTGGAAGGGGCGGGGCTTCAAGAAGCAAAAAATGCTCTATTCGCTGCATAAGACGCACCTAGATTTTCAGCCTCTTTTTAGAGGAAAAAAGGTGTGTCTTATACTCTGAAAAATACGGCATATGGAGTGTGATAGATTTAGTAAAAAACAACAACATTCCTTTCTCAGAGAGTCAAGGACATTTTGCCCTGCACCTGAAGTGGTGTGACTAGGATGCATCTCTGATGCATCTGGGATGGTACCTGATTGGATCATGTGATGGACATGTGGGTTCTGGGCAGGGGCTTGGACTTTCGTTTGAGTGGGGAAGACCTGGAAATTTTCAGATTCTGGTTTTCCCAGATGTGCCAATATGACATCTCTAATAAAATGGAACTTTGAGGAGCTTCAAGCTTCGGAGTCTTCTTTCATTGGGGGGTGTTACTTGGAAACCTGACAATGTTGATCATCTCTTTTTCAACCATTAATTGTAGTGGGGTGGAAATTATTTGTCCTCATAAAATTATCTGAGAATTTGGGAGCAGAGGTTTGGTTAACTTTGGAGAATCACTTGTTTGTCCTCTCCTCCCCCCCCCCCCATTTTTCACCTCTTAAAAAAATGCATATAAAAATAATGAACATATTCTACTCCGAACAATATAGCATTACTTAGAATAATTTGTGCAAAAAAAATATATCTTGAATCTACATGAATGGAGTTTCGAATATTTGTTGAGGAGGGTAAGAAAAATAAAATCTATTATTTTGTGATCTACTTGTTGATAGCAGCAAACGTTAGACTAACTAAACTGAACTACTTTGAAACCATTAAAATTTTATCCTTAGTTAAGCAGCTTTGGTATATAAGGGCTGTGGAGACATTATACCTCTTTTATTACATCTTCTAAACCAAATTCCTTGAGATATTGCAAGATTTGCTATGTGATTAATCAAAGATACCCTGAGTAAAAACCATCTGGGCTGCTATACTCAGCTCTAAAATGATATGTGTTGCCTATAAAAAAGGTTTAGAATGGATAGTGAGAGGTATGGATGAGCAATATTGATGATAATAAGTGAGATTTTATTGTGATGTTCTGAGCAGTTACTGGAGGCATTCAAAAGAGACGGGACAATCATTTGTTTGAAATGATACAGCAGGGACTTGGACAAGGTCCCTTTCAACTCTATTATTCTTTGTTCTAGAGGTAAAGGTTCCCCTCGCACATATGTGCTAGTGGTTCCCAACTCTAGGGGGCGGTGCTCATCTCCGTTTCAAAGCCGAAGAGCCAGCACTGTCCCAAGACGTCTCTGTGGTCATGTGGCCGACATGACTAAATATCGAAGGCACATGGAACGCTGTTACCATACCACCAAAGGTGGTTCCTATTTTTTCTACTTGCATTTTTTTACATGCTTTCGAACTGCTAGGTTGGCAGAAGCTGGAGCAAGTAATGGAAGCTCACTCTGTTATGCGGCGCTAGGGATTCAAACCGTTGAACCGCCAACCTTCTGATCGGCAAGCTCAGCGTCTTAGCCATCGAGCCACTGTCTCTCTTTCAATGTCTATGCATATTGTGAAATTATGTTATGTGGCTGGGTTTATTAAATTATCACATTTCTTAAAAGGCATTCTGTAAGGTTTGCTTTGGGATTAAGCTGCCTAAAGAAGAAAGGAAAGGTTTATCTGTAGATATTTATTCATACATATTCGAATCAATGAAGTAATTAGATATAAAATGTTGTTTCATCTGCCTGCTTTCTTCCTTTCCTCGCTCATATTGCAGAAAAACACCTCCAATGGTTAATTGGTTTTAATTATTTTTTTAAAAAAGAAACTTTATAAGAAATGTTTACTATCATAACCAGTCTGCTGGTGCATATTGATGATCAACTATAAGATGATATATTCAAAAATATTTGCTGTAGCCTGAAAAGATGATTTTGCAAATGGCATGTGACAAGAGCTTTGTACACACACACACGAAAACACACACACACACACACACAAAACACATACAGAGAATGAAAATCAATGGAGTCACAATTAAGGCATAGTTATGAAATTAAGGAACGTGGTGGCTCAGTGGCTACAACGCTGAGATTGTTCATCAGTTCAGCGGTTTGAATACTTAGTGCTGCATAACGGAGTGAGCTCCTGTTACTTGTCCCAGCTTCTGCCAATCTAGCAGTTTGAAAGCACATAAAAATGCAAGTAGAAAAATCGGAACCACCTTTGGTGGGAAGCTAACAGCATTCTGTGCGTCTTCAGCATTTGGTCATGCCAGCCACATGACCATGGAGATGTCTTTGGACAGCGCTGGCTCTTCGGCTTTGAAACGGAGATGATCACCGCCCACTAGAGTTGGGAACAACTAGCACATATGTGCAAGGGGGAACATTTACCTTTATGAAATTAAGACAAAATGAATGCTTAAATCTTTGAGCAAAGATTCACTAGGAAATGACATTTCTTTTGACAAAAGCTAGCCTGGAAAATGTAATATGTGGTTTATACATTACATTGCCTCACGGTTCAGAAGGATTCACCCCCAGCGGTATGTCCCATAACCTTCTATATAATACAGAAGAACCTTAGGAGGTTTATTCAAAGCTCATTGAGTTCTGCGGGACCTATATGTGGATGGAGGATTTGTCTGAAGGTCTGGTGGGCTTGAGGGAGTGAGATGAGACAAACGCAGATCTGTGATTTTACCTATATGGTAATTTCTTTCTTTTATAGTGAAGCAAAAGAGAGAGCTTCGGAGGACCGAAGCGGAAAAATAAATGAAACCAGAATTAAACCAGAGTTGGCCATGACTGTATTTCTTTTCATAGGGTGGACATTTTTGAACATTTTGCAGGCATTATGGATTTAACATCAGTCTTGCCATGTTGAGTTGACCTTGAAGTTTCAACACAGTATGGGCACTTTTTAACTCCCTCAAAAGCATAATTGGCTTCCTTAAGGGGGAACCTTTCTTTGAAAAAGCATGAAAAAGATGGAACCATGCAATGCCGATTGACTGTAAAGTCCATCAAGTACTAAATCTAAAGTGAATAATTTTGTACACCTGTAAATAAGTTATGATTTCTGAGCCATTGAGTACTGTCAATAACTCCAGCCAACTTACTTGGAAAGGTTATTTCTTTCCTTAATGTCAACTGCCGTTTCTCATCCTTCCTAAAGTCTTTCTCAAAGGTACCCCCATAACTCAAAGAATAACCCACCCAATTCCAGAAAACTCTGAGACAATTTATAACAGACCATATTCTATTAGGGAAAGAGAGCACAGTGATTAGAATGGTGTAATGCAGACTAACTCTGCCGACTGCCAGCAGTTCGATCCTGACTGGCTCAAGGTTGACTCAGCCTTTCATCCTGAGGAGGCAGTATGCTGACTCTGTAAACTGCTTAGAGAGGACTGTAAAGCACTGTGAAGCGGTATATAAGTCTAAGTGCCATCGCTATTTCACTAATTACTAACTGAGATAGTCATGTTTTGCTTTAGTTTGGAAGCATATCAGGTGATATAGTATCTTTCAACAGACTGTTGGAATTGCCACATGGGTTCACTGATACAACATGGAAAAAGGACCCTATGTGTGGTGGGTGAGTGTCAGTGTGTTTGTCCAGAATATTTGCAGAAATCTAAGTCATTAACAAAAGTTTGAAAAAAACAAAAAAGTAGAACCAGCCATTTTGTTGAGAAAGTTTTTGAACAGAATCATGAGGGGGAGGTCTTAGAGAATGCATATGATTCATGAATTATGAATTATGGATTATTCTAAAATACTAGCTGGATACCTGTGCTCCGTTATGAAACTATGTGATTGGGCTTGAAAAATCGACACAGCTTGAAAATTAATGAGTAGTTATGATCAGCCTCTCCTCTCTCCTTCTCTCCCTCAAGCTTGCCTCTCCTATCTTATTCTCTTCTCTCCCTCAGGCTGTCCCCACCTAGCCCACAGGCCGTATGAGTCCTGCACTGGTCACGCTCATGCCCAAGTGGCAGTCGGAACAGAATTCTTTTCAGGTGGGGAGAGGGAGTAGAACATCTAACTCCTTAGCATCAAAGTGTGTTAACCTCTCTATATAAATACTGTATACAAAATATTAACGATCTGATGGTTATTTTGAAAAATCCTTTCTTAGCAAGTACCTAGAAGCCAAGAGAAACATATAAGTTTGTAGGCTTTACAGTTCTGGAGATTTTGTGATTCATGATAACCTTAGCTAGATTTTCATAACATAACTTAGTTTCCTACACTTCTCCTGAATGCTTCCGCCATTCCAGGCTTCAGAGATTTTCTCAAATGTAAGATAAAGCTTCCACCCATGAAAAAAAGGTCCTGATCCTATAGCAAACTAAACATGAAAAAAGCAGCTGTGGATAGCAATAAACAGCATTATCTTCCTTCATTATCTCTCTCTCTCTCTCTCTCTCTCTCTCTCTCTCTCTCTCTCTTTCTGTTTGTGTGTCCTATTTCCTTTCCATTCCCATCCTTCATCATTGTAGGCGGGTTAACAAGCAGCCAGAGTCAGCTGAAAATGGGACACCTGTAAGTTAATTATCAGTGTGACATTTCCCCCTCTTATTTCCATGAGACAAAGCAATTGCTCATATTTTGTTTTGCCGAAGAACAGTTGCATATATCTGAGAGAAGGTGAGAAAACAAGCATATGAAATGTTCCCGAAAAGAAACTGGTTTGCAACAAGGGGAAAGTTATGATCCTTGGCCATCTTCTCTGTTCGTTTTTTTAAAAAAAATATTTTTCATTCGCCCTTGTTATTTTTTTATAAGTAACTCAAGGTGGTGAACATAGCTAATACTCCTGTCTCCTCTTATTTTTCCCCCATAACAACAACCCTGTGAGGTAGGTTGGGCTGAGAAAGACTGGACCAAAATCCTCCAGCCAGATTTCATGCCAAGGCAGGACTAGAACTTACAGTCTCCTGGTGACTGTTCCAAAAGTCACCCAATCAACTTCCATGTCTAAGGTGGGAATAGAACTCATTGTCTGCTGGTTTGTATTCTTCAAGAGAGGTGTCAAGCTCAAGGGGTGCTTGTGGAGCTGCCCTGGAAAAAGAGAAAGACTGGCCCGCAGTGCCTCTGCCAGTGAAAATGGACCTCAGGAGTGGCAGAGGGTTGCAGGAGGCCATCTCAGCCAAAAACAGAGCTCGCAAGGGCTGCGAGCCTTCCTGAGCTCTGATTTCACTGGCTGAGAGTTGCAGGAGGCTGCTGCAGCCAAAAACGGAGCTTGGGAGCCCATTTTTGATGGCAGAGAGCTCAGGCCACCACAGGCGCCCCTGACATGAGTGATGTCAAGCTGGCCACGCCCACTATGGCCATGCCCCCTCCAGAAGTCAAACACAACCCTCAATGAAATTGAGTTTGACACCCTTAGTTTTCAGCATTAGCCTAGCATTTTGACACCGGCCTAAATAATTTCATTGGAGAAAAACAACACTTTCCCCAAAACTGTGTACCCCGCTGCTCAGTAGAATTTACCATTAGAAACTCAATGAATTTTTAGACAATATCTGCTTTTCAATAATTCCTGCACGCTGATTCTGGTCCTGCCTTCTGTAACTATCAACCGTTGCACGATCCTCCGTGAATATTGAGCTAATGTCTCCTCTCTTTTTTCTCATTTCCATACTAAGCATGGCTGGGACTTAGTTTCCAAGCCTCCTTACTTTCTTAATGACACAATCTATTTTTCAATGTCCTGTTTAAAATGCATTCCTCAGTGCTGAACACTTTGCATCAAATATGGGCAGACAAATAGAGAGCAGCATGGTACAAATGTTTAATGTTGTCTCATCACTACGCTATGCTTAGTGCATGCTAAAATGGTCATTCTTTTGTTAGAAGCTGTTGCACGGCTGTTCACATTCATCTCGTGATGTATTAAAACACAGAGAATCTTTCATTAGCTCGAGGCACCTCACCTTAACAATAATTGATAGTTTATCTATCTACCCATCCATCTATCTATTATCTATCCATCCATCCATCCATCCATCTCTTTTTCTGGTATTCTCCATTTAAATTCATCTTGTTACTCTCCAGGCCTCTTAGAATCTTGATTCTATCTTACATGGTCTTGAATATTGAGCTTGCCGTCAATAATGAATAAAGCAATTTCTTTACCTACTTACATTTCTCTAAAAACAAAAGCAGAAACAAAGCTGATAATGATTAGGTTGATGTAGAGCAGGGGCAATGGTGGGTTTCAAAAATTGTTCAAACCTACTCTGTGGGTGTGGCCTCCTTTGTGGGAGTGGCTTGCCGCCCATGTGACAGGATGGGAGTGGCTTGCCGCCCATGTAACCTGATATGAAGATGCCGACAACACTTGTCAGAACCACCTTAAATTACCTCACACACAGCACTGGCATGCATAAGAATATGATGTAAACTTGTTTTTTAAAAGGCGTCTTTGGTTTGTGTTAAAACAACTTCAACACACGCAATGTTCTGATTGCACCACAAACGCAGTAGTCATCCTGACCTTTCACAGATGCACTGAGTTTTATAAATACGAGCATGATAGTGTAGAATAATCATATCCAAGGACCAGTGGTGGGTTTCAAAAAATTTTGGAACTCTTCTGTAGGTGTGGCCTGCTTTCTGGGTCCACTGGTGGAACCTTTTCTAACAGGTTCAGTAGATTTAATGAACCGGTTCTACCGAATAGGTGCTGGTAGGAACCCACCTCTGAGCAGGGGTGTCAAACTCAAGGCCCACAGGGGGCTTAGATCTGGGCCATGGGACCACCCTGGAAACAGCGAAGGACTGGGCCATGGTGATTCTGCCAGGTAAAACATAGCTCAGGAGCGCTGCATGTGGCTCTCCAAGGCTCCATTTTCGGTTGTGATGGACCTCTGAGCTCCATTTTCACTGGAAGATGACAACAGGAGGCCATCACAGCTGAAAATGGAGCCTTGGAGGGCCACAGCCCACTCCCGCTTCATTTTCACTGGCAGAGCATGGAAGGAGTCCGTTGTGCCTGAAAACAGAAAACGCTGACAGAGTGCTTGGGCCACCACAGATGCCCCCAACATGAGTGATGTCAAGCTGGCCATGCCCACCCCGGCCCCCAAGGTTAAACACAACCCTGATGTGGCCCTCAACGAAATTGAGTTTAACACTCTTCATGTAGAGTCATAAGTAAACCCTAACACAATTGCTCAACTAGCCCAGAATCTCCTGGTTTAACCTGGGTGCCTTAACCACTAGATCAATGTGTCTAGTGGTTCTCCATAATATTAAAGATTGGTGAATTTATGCATCCTGCAATTATAAGTAACTGCAGTATAAGCTTGGAATACAATGATCAAGAATACTATAACATGCAACTATCACTAGTGAATATAAAACAGGAAATCAAACTACCCTCCATGTGGGATGTTTTCAATTAAAAAGGTATCAAACATGTGATTGAAAACCCAACATACTGGATTTTTGCATACAAGACAGACTTTATCCATGCAGGAGCAAGAAACATAGATGTGGCCTTTCTTTGCTAGATTTAGACAGGGATATTGTTTTAGGGGTTGAAATACATATCCATACTGGAACTTCAACATGTTCTAGGAGGGCAGGACAAGCATACAATTATGAGAAGAGGAGATGCTGATTCTTCCCAGTCCTTGCAAGATAGGTGTAGTGGCTCAGTAGTCAAGATGCTGGGCTTGTCAGCTGGAAAGCCAGCAGCCGAGGTTCAATACCCAAGAGCCACATGATGGAGTGAGCTCCTGTCCTTGCCTCAGCTCCTGCCAAACTACCAGTTCAAAAGCATGCAAAAGAGAGTAGTTAAATAGGTACCACTTTGGTGGGAATGTAACAGCACTCCATGATATCATGCGGGCCACATGACTACAGAAATGTCTTTGGAGAGTGCCAGCCCAATGGCCTTGAAACTGAGATGAGTAAACACTCTCTATAGTCAGACACAATTGGCGGAGTAAACTCCGCAGAGAATCCTTTAGCTTTTTAATTGCAAGATATACACTCTTTTTGGCAGTATCTTGAAACAGCATGGGGGTCCACAAGTGAACCCCCCAATACTTAATCAGGCTAAATATCCTAAATATCCTAATTTTAATGCTAATACTTAGGTTTGGAACTCTGCGTATGCCCTTCAGCCTAAAGATAAGTTCCTTATTTTCTGCTTCTCTAAAAAAGAGGAACTTAGTGTGTATGCTTGTAAGGCAATTAGGACATCTGGGTGGACAGCTAACCACAGAATATTAATCATAGGCGCACGCGACACAGTGACAGTTCAAGATAACCAAAGTTCAACTTGTAAACAGGCGATATTTTAGCAATACTTTAGCAATCTTCCTTAGCTACATGAGTAACCAAGATTCACTTCCCTATTAGCTTCACTTCACTTCCCTATTATGTTTTGGAGACCTTATGAGAATCATGTATTTGTAACTTTCCCGAAATATTTGTAACCTTCCCGAAATGTCCTGTACTGACCTAGGTACTGACCTAGGTAAGAAGTTATGACCTGAAAATGTATACGCCTATATGACGTCTGTATGATTTGTAATAATCATTTTGAAGGTATAAAAACTCTGCCAAAAGATATGGAAGGCAGATCAGTTTGATGCAAATCAACTGACCTCTTGAACGCGTTCAATAAATTCTCTCTTCTCTGGGAAAGCTTGGTGGTCGGCTCCTATTCTTTACGTAAGTAAAAGGCAGATCTTAATTTTGCCATAACAATCTCTCATATGACTATTCAGCCAGTTCTGACAGGTTCTGGAGAACCGATAGCAGAAATTTTGAGCAGTTCAGAGAACTAGAAAACAGGCTGGCCCCACCCCTGCTACCTCCCAGCCTCCCAGCTGATCTTCTTTTGTTGCCCTGAACAGGAGAAGGGAGCTGGAAAGCAGGTTAGTGGGGTGGGGAGGGAATGGGGATTTTGCAGTATCCTTCCCTTGCCATGCCCACAAAGCAGGGGTGGGTTTCTCGCCCCGTTCCAACCGGTTCGGTTGGAACGGGGCCGGCGGCATCCTCGTGCACGTGCGCAGTGCATGCATGTGTACTAGCATCTGTGCAATGCTCCAGCTGCTCCTGGAGGATCGTGCAGGCGCTGTATGCATCCTGTGCATGCGTGGAAGTGCAGAACTCGTCAAAACCAGGTAAGGAGCGCGGGGGGGCAGGTGGGCCCTTTGCCGTTTCCGGAAGTTACTTACTTCTGGGTTCGCCGACCAACCGGTTCGTGAGGACCGCCACGAAACCCACCCCTGCCACAAAGCCACACCCACAAAGCCACGCCCACAGGACCAGTAGTAAAAAAAATTGAATCCCACCACTGGACTATATGTGTGGGGAAATAACCAAAGCCAACATCCTTTTTGTCGGAAGTTGATTGTCACCTGTCAAAGTTGAAATCCAGCCACAGTCAAAGAAGTAGCATGGTTTCTTGCCTAACTCATTCTTTTAGCTAGATAATTCACCAAGAACGGTGAAAAATATGCAAATTGTAAGCGGCATGGATGCCAGAGCAATGTGTGATGGTATCAGGCTCAGTTCTTAGGCCTTCTCCGGATCCCATCTGCCAGCCAGTGTCGGCTAGCGACTCCCCAGGGGAGAGCCTTCACTGTTGCAGCTCCAGCCCTCTGGAACGATCTCCCTGTGGAGATCCGGACCCTCACTACCCTCCTGGCCTTCCACAAAGCCGTTATGTCCTGGCTGCTCCAGCAGGCCGGGGGGCTTTCGAAATATCCAGCCCCTCGGAAATTGTGACTGTTGTATATTTTAATATGTTGTCTTGTGTATTATCCCCTTCCCTTGCTTTATTGTAAGCCGCCTGGAGTCCTTCGGGAGTGGGCGGCATACAAGCTCAATAAAACAAAAACGAAAACGAACGAGTTCTCCCTAATGCTGCTGAAGCCCAAGATCCTATGTAGCCAGTCATAAAACACTCTCTGATTTATGACCTTCTGAGTACAAAAGATGCTGAAGCACCGTTAAGCCTTTGTAGGTCTGAAGTTTGGTTAATGCATGGATGGAACTGTGCCAGTAGAATCCACGTAAGCCATTCTGAGTTTCCCAAAGGAAGAGCTGGATAAGAGGCATAAAGCACTGACGTAATCCCCGTTGTGTAATTCAAGACCCCTTCACATTTGCTCTAGATGTGGTTGTCGCGGAAAACCACTTCCGTGCAGATAGGAAACCTTTTGCCTCCATTCACGTCGCCCCGCTTTGCTTCTAAACCCCAAACTGAGTGAAACAGTTTCCTTTGGTTTCACAGAGCACAGCATGTGTATCGTAGAGAATCAATTTTCAGCTCCCTTCTACAGATCGCGGGTGTCTCTATCCCACAAAGCTTTGGAGAAAGAACTGTGAAATTGTGCAACAGAAAGTGTATGAAAAGACAGAACACCAAGTGTCTTCTGTGCCTGTTATTGAGTTCATAAGTCACACATGAGAAGTAACTTCAGTTGGTGCGCCACCTCCGCTTTTCGACTTTCATAATCTACCTCATAAGCTTGTTCCAAAGTTGTAAAACTCTACCGGAGAAGCAGTTCACCTAGCTAAATAATATGAAACTTATTAACAACCCTTTGCACTACATGAATGACCTAACCCAGGGGTCAGCAGCCTGTGGCTCTGGAGCTGCATGTGGCTCTTTCATCTCTCTGCTGTGGCTCCCTGTGGCTCAAAATATGCATCACAACCACCATTGTGCGACACCCGCTGGCAGGTGATTTATTGAGTTTTTCAACCCCCAATAGGCCAGCCATGGTTAAATCCAAGAAAAGAATGTTTAAGTCAACCACATATACTAGTTTTATGGCCACTCAGGAAATAGGCACGGGGAAGGTTTTATGGCTCCCGGTGTTTTCTTTTCTGTGGGAAACAGGTCCAAATGGCTCTTTGAGGGTTTAAGGTTGCCAACCCCTGATCTAACCCTACACTTATATACTGGCAGCATATGATTCTGATGACGCAAAGGTTCATTCATCAGCCACTTTTATAGTTGGTTCTTGACATTTATTTCCCCTCCTGAGGACAACAACATAATAACAGTGATGGAGAGATTGGTCTTTGTGCCCTGCTAAGCAGATCCATATAATATATTCCTTATTTCTTTTCACCTCGAGAATGAAAATCAAGTCATGGAAATCCCAAAGGTGCTTTTTTTTCAAGAGGCAATTGGACTTTCTGGTTTTTCTTTGAAGGCATTTTGCTTCTCATCCAAGAAGCTTCTTCAGCTCTGATGACTGAGAAGAGAAACATCATCAAAGGAAAACCAGAAAGTCCAGTTGCCTCTTGAAAAAGCACCTTTGGGACAACCATGACCTGGATGATGGAGAATCTCCATAGACTTTTGAATCCGTACACCATATGGAAATTGAGTTGGAAAATCTCCATTAGACAAATTTTGTTGTATTTAAGTACAATGGCAATAAAGATTATACTTAGACATTTATCTCCTGCAGAACTTTAATTTCCCATCCCTCCATATTCTTTTGATTTTTTTTTTGTTGAAGATCTGAAGTCTGTTCCAGTTTTCTACGCAAGCATGAAAAGGTGATTTAGCACCCCCCATTCTTTGATGGATGGAACGAAATGCTTCCATGCTAATTCTGATAGGCTGGTTTGAAAGTATGTGCCTAGAGCTGTATGGTCTTAATCAATAAAAAATGTTCTTGTATGGTGTTCTCATGTGGTGCTTCATTTCTGGACCCTACGGGACACAAACAAACCTTGCAATGTAAATTCCTCTTTCAGCCCAGCAAAAGCTATTTTGATGCACATTAGGCATCAAAAGGAGAAAGTATCTCTTGGTGCAGGAAGGAGCCAGCTCTTGTGATGCATCTAAAATAGCCCAGAGAATAGCAGGCTGAAAAGCTGTAAGAAAAGCCAACAATTTCATAGCTTTTCACCATCCTCAGGAGGCCTTACAGATTGCAGATTAACAGAGTTGGAAGGGACCTTGTAGGTCTTCTAGTCCAACCCCCCACCCAAGCAGGAGGCACTGAACCATTTTTGACAAATGGCAGCCCAAACTCTTCTTGAAAGCCTCCAGTGATGACGCTCCCACAACTTCCGAAGGCAACTTCTGTTCCATTGGTTGATTGTTCTCACTGTCAGGAAATTCCTTCTTATTTCCAGGTTGAATCTCTCCTTGATCAGTTTTCATCCATTATTCCTTGTCTGGCCTTTGGGTGCCTTGAAAAATAACTTGACCCCCTCCTCTCTGTAGCAGCCCCTCAAATGTTGGAAGACTGCTATCATGTTTCCCTTGGTCCTTCTCTTCACTAGATGGCTGGCAAGCTACCCCCACAAAGCAAGCCACACCTACAGAAGAGGTTCTAAATTTTTTTGAAACCCATCACTGAAGTGGGCCCACCTTCCCACTCCTGTGTCAGCAGAGTGGATCACCGTGACTCTGCTGTTTTCCTCACCAGCAGTAATGCAGAAGGTGAGTTTTTTGTAAACTGCGCACACATGCTTAGCGCACACCAGGTCCGTGTGCGACCGAAGTGAGCAGGTGCGAGCAAAGTGCGCACTCAGCAAACTGGTTGTTAAACCAGTATGATCCCACCCTTGGTCTTTTCCCTGTGGTTAAACCTGTGAAGCAGAGGTGGGTTCCTACTGGTTTGTACCGGTTCGGACGAGTAAGTAATAACTTGGCCTGCCACATCCCGGAACCAGTTCTATTGTCTATTATCTTGGGTTTTTTGTTGGTTCTGCACATGTGCAGAACAATCTTCATTGCAAATATTTATTTTTTCCCCTTTTCTAATGTTCTGCGCATGCACAGACCTTTTCAGCTGCAAATGCTAAGTGAGCGCACAACTTTTTTGCATGCTGGACCAACAGTAATTCCAGTAGCAACCCACCCCTGCTGTGAAGGCTTCACTTCAACTTTCAGTTCCGCAAAATTGGCAAGTGCTTTCCCTCCTCTAAATTAGCCAAAAAAACACAAACAAACAACCAAGTGGAAATGTTGACATGCAACCCTCCTTCCTATCCTCTCTTACTTCTCACGCCCAAGTCATTCTCTTTTGCTTTCATTGGCCGTGGCAATGTAGAGTAGCCCTATTCCCCACCTTCTTCCTCTCTATAGAAGCAAATGGCTAGCAGTGCAACGTATAATAGAGTTACTTGGAAAGCTGCACCTTCGTAATTGGATATTGTTTTTTTATTGCATCAAACTTTTCTCTGCACCAATGTCCTTTTCATCCTCAGTGTACTAAATTAAATATCTGCCCCTTGTAGAATCTGATTAATCTATACTAGATTAAAATCAAATCATGTACAAAATCAATTTCGCTTAAAGTACAATAATCTCAGCTCATCAGGATCCTTTTTCTAATAATAATGAGAAAGGCTTGCCCTTCCTCCTTCTTTCTTTCAGATTTCTTTTTCCCCCCCTCTTTTTCCCTTCAACGTTTTACTCAAAGGTTTATTTTTCCCCCCTTTAATTGATACTGTATAAACTTTGAGGGATTTTTTAAAAAAATATTTTATTTAAGGAGGAATGACAAATATTTAAGCCTTTGGGGGAGGGATTATACTGACATTGGATCATGGGATTATCTGTAACATCAATGTTGGGGAATTTGGACTGGTTTGTCCTCTTGTCAGAAAATAAATCAGACAGAAAAAAAAGAGGGTCTTACAAATGTTAATCGCGTATTCAATCATTTCTTACACTAAGCAGCTAGAAAAATAGGAGCAAGATGACGCAAACTAAAAGGGGGAAAAAAGGAATGGGTATTGGTCATTCTTAGGAAGTTAGGATGGGATTTTCCAACTTTTCAGTACCGCCAACTAAAAAAAAACACCAATAAATTAATTTGTGCATTCTCTCTCCATGAATAGAACTGGGGTATTCCATCTGTTTACCAGGTCATGCTATGAATTCACAGGAGAGTGAACTGTGATTCATTTGCAGTTTACTGACACTTACAGGTTAACAGAGTTGGAAGGTACCATGAAGGTCATCTAGTCCAACCCCTCTGCTCAAGCAGACCCTACATCATCTTTGACAGATGGCAGCCCAGTTTCTTCTTGGAAGCCTCCAGTGATGAAGCCCCTGCAACCTCTGAAGGCAAAGCTGTTCCATTGGTTGATTGTTCTCACTTTCAGAAAGTTTCTCCTGATTTCTAGGTTGAATCTCTCCTTGATCAGCTTCCATCCATTATTCCTTGTCTGGCCTTCAGGTGCCTTGGAAAATAGCTTGACCCCCTCCTCTCTTTGACAGCCCCTCAAACATTGGAAGACTGCTTTCATGTCTCCCCAGGTCCTTCTCTTCCCTAGACTAGCCATGCCCAGTTCCTGCAGCCGTTCATTCTATGCTTTAGCCTCCAGTCCCCTAATCATCCTGGTTGCCCTTGGTTCAGAAACAGAACCATCTTACAGAAGAAATTTCCACAGTGGCAAGATTTTGCAGATCAAACACCTGCTCTACTTCAGGGGTGTCAAACTTGATTTCATTGAGGGACTCATCAGGTTTTTGTTTGACCTCTAGTTGGGTATGGCCATAGTGGGTGTGGCTAGCTTGACATCACTTGTGTCAGGGGTGTCTGTGGTGGCCTGAGCACTCTGCCAGCGAAAATGAGCTCCCGAACTCCATTTTCGACTGGGACGGCCTCCTGCAACCCTCTCCCAATAAAATGTAGCACACGACCATCCCAAGCTCCATTTTTGCTGGCAGAGGCACTGCGGGCTGCTTCTTTGCTGTTTTAAGGGTGGCCCCATGGGTGAGATCTAAGCACCTATGGCCCAGATCTTATAGCTATAGCAGTTATAGCAGTTAGATTTATATACCACTTCATAGGGCTTTCAGCCCTCTCTAAGCGGTTTACAGAGTCAGCATATTGCCCCCAACAACAATCCGGGTCCTCATTTTACCCACCTCGGAAGGATGGAAGGCCGAGTCAACCCTGAGCCGGTGAGATTTGAACAGCCGATCTGCCGAACTGCAGTCAGCTGAAGTAGCCTGCAGTACTGCACTCTAACCACTGTGCCACCTCGGCTCTATCTTCTTTGTTGTGAACTGTCTCCATATTACAAAGTCATTGCAACCCATCAGAATCCCTCTCTCTCCTTCCACGCCTCTCTCTTCTTGCATTTGTGTTCATTCACAGAGTCCTCGCAAATTAATGCCGCACAGTGCATAAGGCTGCCTAAGTTGCTTTCTGAATCCATTTATGTGGTCTCAGCTTGATACGTCCACGCGGGGAGCATAATGCTTTGGTTGGCCTATGATCTTATCTTCTTAGAGCTGCCCAAGATTAAAGAACAATTGAAATTCATGCCAGTCAAAGATAGAAAAGAAAAGCTGATCTTGGAAGAAGTTGAATTAAATTTATTCCAGCTGGGGTGGATGGTTTGCATTCTGTTCGAAAGAAATCCTGTTAAGAAAGTCGCATTCGGCTCGGAAAGCTCTTATGTGATTGATATTAATCAAGTGTGACTGATCTTTCCTGACCTCCAACACCAGACCATATTATATAATGGTAATAACGCAAGAGTTTGAGAGGGGGGGGAATTAAATCTGCATTAGGCTTCTGCAAGGGGAAGAGCAGAATTGTTCAGATAAAAGCAAGTTTGTTCATTTATTCAAATCTTTGTCTTAGTGTATCTCCGAGTAACTCATGGTAGCCTGTGCTTTACGGTGACCCAATTTAAGTTGAAAATAATTTCACACATTGTAGCCAAGGTGCAAACAAATCATATCTTTCATTATCCACCACCCTTAAAGCCAAGCATTTTTAGCTTAGTAAGGATATTATTGTCAAACTACTACTCTGTTGTTGTAATATAGTTCCTTGTGTAGGTGTGTGTCACCCATGGCCCAGTTCATAACAGGGCTTGCAGAGCCACGCTGAACCACACAGGAGAAAACAAACTCCTAAAACTCCATAACATCCTGATAGTTCATAACATAACATCCTGAGATGTGCCCTACCAATGACGCCCAGGATTTGACCATATATAGACTGAGCAGTAGATTAGAAATTGTACTTTTACAGGCTGTTTTTACCCACATGCTATTGCTCCTCCTGCCTTTGTCCTATCTCAATAAAAGGGGCTCTCAGACCCCCAATCTGGGTTGCTCCATCCCGAGAAAGATCGTGTCGTGTCTTTTCTCCACATTGGCCTCATGGACGAACCACGGGAACGTTACACTCTGTGTTTGCATTGTAGTTTCCTACCTAATGTACTAATGATATATGATAAATTAATCAAACAATCAATCAGTTACTGAGTTTTGCAAACAATTGGACAAACACCCAAAGCTAAACAAAGCGAGGCTGTGGCATACAATTGAAAGAAATCCAGGAAGCTTGTATTTGTGTAGTCTGTCTGTCTGGCAAGAACCAAGAGTGTTAATTCAGTGAGAATGGACATGTAACACTTATATCCATTCTAGGCAGTTAGAGAACTTTGCAATAGTGGTGTATCTATGTAGCTCAGGGGTAAGGTAAAAGTAAAAGTTATCCTCGCACCTATGTGCTAGTCATTCCCAACTCTAGGGGGCGGTGCTCATCTCCCTTTCAAAGCCAAAGAGCCAGCACTGTGCAAAGAAGCAGGAGACAGTCTGTCTCCACTAGATACCTAACCTCTAGGCTCCACCAATCTCATATACCCTATTCTCACGTCACACACCAGGTCAGTCTTGCCAGCCTATAGTGCAAAGCAAGAGAAGAGAGAGGAAGCAATCTCCACATTTCACTCCAGAAGGAAGGAGATGAATGGCAGTCCTGAGTTGTACATTTGAAAATGATGTAGTAGTAGTAGTAGTAGTAGTAACAACAACAACAACAACAACAACAATGATTATGGCACAAACCAGCAGTGGTAATTCCAGTAGTAATTGGCACACTGGGTGCTCTTCCAAAAGCACTGGAATTACATTTAAAACAGTTAAAAATTGACAAAATCACCATCAGTCAAATGCAAAAAGCCACACTGCTTGGATCCGCACGCATATTACGAAAATACGTTACGACGTCCTAGGCCCCTGGGTGGGGCCCGACTAGTAACCAATGCCAAATCCGGCGAAACAACTGGCCGCTGTGATACAATTCTGTTGTTGCTTAATAATAATAGTAGTAGTAGTAGTAGTAGTAATAGTAGTAGTAGTAGTAGTAGTAGTAGTAGTAGTAGTAGTAGAGGTGGTGGTGGTGGTGGTGGTGGTGGTGATACAGTATGTCTTGTTAGGCACATGGTGGCTCAGTGGCTAAGACACTGAACTTGCTGATCAGAAAGCTCAGCAGTTTAGGGGTTCAAATCCCTAGCGCTGCGTAATGGAGTGAGCTCCAATTACTTGTCCCAGCTTCTGCCAACCAAGCAGTTTGAAAGCTTGTAAAAATACAAGTAGAAAAATAGGGGCTACTTTGGTGGGAAGGTAACAGCATTCTGTGCGCCTTTGGCATTTAGTCATGCCGGCCACATGACCACGGAGACGTCTTTGGACAGCGCTGGCTCTTTGGCCTTGAAATGGAGATGAGCACTGCCCCTTAGAGTCAGGAACGACTAGCACATATGTGCAAGGGGAACCTTTACCTTATGTCTTGTTATCACTGCATTATCCACCTCCTAAGAAAAATGCTTCTTCAAAAGAGGCTAAAAATTTGACTGTGACCTTCCAACATGCAACCTGATTGGCTACCTTTGCATATTTGAGATTGTAGATGTATCTGGGGCAAGAATCTAAACTCAAATTGACTTTGGGACAGGCTATTCTCATTCTTCTCAGCAAGGTTGATGCCTTATGGCAATTGCACAAAGCATAAATAATGGAACTGCACTAACATACCTCCCTCAATTGGCATTCAATTCCTGTTCAGTCAGAAATAAAGGACTTGCATCACACTGCGCGAAGGCCTTCCTTCATCTTGTGTAATGCAGCTATAAACAGAACTTATACTTCATACTTTACTCCTGGATTACAGAATGCTATTTAGACCAGAGAAGGCTTGGCGTAGAATTCCATCTCGAAAAGAATGGATCAATAGACTTGATTTTTTTTTTCTTTCCAATCCATATATGCAATAAAATATCCGTATGGACCCATTCATTCCACCGAATCCAATTTTGTACGCCCTAAAAATTGCTGACTTGTTTCTCATGCTAAGCCAAAAGGCGGATTTATCAAGCTCCGAACTCAACTGAGCCTGCAGTCTTCAACATGCTTACAAGGGGTAACCTCCGCGGCGAAGGCATAAATATGATGGAGAGAAAGTGCTTAGTTGATATTCTGTCTGAATGCGAATTTCATGGTGTTGCACTGGACACAGAGTGTGCGTCCTGACGCAACCGAAAAGTGCTGCACTTTGCAATATTGGGTAATGCTCACACACCAACTGACAGTCAGACACTTGTTCAACAATATATATATATATATTGAGGCTCTAGAAAGAGTGTAGAGAAGAGAAACAAAGATGATTAGGGGACTGGAAGCTGAAGACTGAAGAGGGGTTGCAGAAATTGGCTATGCCCAGTTTAATGAAAAGAAGAACTAGGATCAACCTTTTCTCCAAAGCACCTGAGGACAGAACGAGAAGCAATGGGTGGAAATTGATCAAGGAGAGAAGCAACCTAGAACTCAGAAAGAATTTCCTTACAGTTAGAACAATTAATCAGTGGAACAACTTGCCTTCAGAAGTTGTGAATGCTCCAACACTGGAAGTTTTTAAGAAGATGTTAGATAACCATTTGTCTGAAATGGTATAGAGCAGTGATGGTGAACTTTTTTGGCACCGAGGGCCCCAACTGGAATGTGTGTGCATGCACGCGTGACTGGAGCACTGGAAACCCCAAAACCAGCTGGCCGGTGTGCATGCCTGTTTTTTGGGCATTTTCAGGTCATTTTCAGGCTGTTTTTAGTCCCCAAATAGCTGAAAAATGGCCTGAAAAATGACCATGGGCATTTTTGGAGTAAAAAAAACAACAACAGCCTGAAACTGTGTCAAAAATGGCCTGAAAGAGACCTAAAAAAAGCCCAGAAAATGCCCCCCAAAATGTTCCGAAAAACAGCTGGAAAAACAGATGTGCATGGCAGAAACCAGAAGAGCAGCTGGCAACTGCACACGTGTCCACAGAGGGGGCTCTGCGTGCTACTTATGGCACGTATGCCACAGGTTTGGCATCACGGATATGGAGTTTTCTGCTTGAGCAAGGGGGTTGGACTAGAAGACTTCCAAAATTCCTTCCAACTCTGTTATTCTGTATAAATTTGATGAGCACAAAATCAGATGGATCTAATTTTGTATTCATTGAGTTATTAACATAACTCGCGGTGTAAAGGAATATTAATGGTGGCACTCATCTAACTTTGCCTTCTCCAGGAACTCCAGCCCACCACACTTCATTCTAATGGAAGAGGCAAGCTTCGTTTGTGCTACATTCTAAAATTTGAATGAGCATCTTTGTATATTTTGTGGCACAATTGTTTGAATAAATGCATTATGAATGCTAAAGTCCCAATGCCCAAGTTTGCTCACAAAAGGAAGGCAGGGGGAAGGCAATAGAATGTGTAACATGTTTAACTAACCCAAAGATGAAGCTTCATTGTTAAGAATGATTGTAAATATTTACTCTCACAAAAAGACAGGGCCAACTGCTACCACAATGGCTACATACTGCAATTCATAGAAACACATTAATGTTGAACAAGTTTATTCTTCTTGTAACTGCTGCTAAAGTTAAACTGTTGCTAAAGTTAATCTGCCTGTTTCCTCAACACGAGGGGAATGTGTGTGTTAGCTGGATTACCAGAGATTTCTTGCCAGATTATTTATTTACTTAGCGTATAGCGTATTTTTTGCCAGAAATACACTGGTATTTCAAACATTTATGATTTCATTCCATTTAAAAAGAAGTTCAGCCTGTTGGAAAGATGTTGTGTTAACTCTGGAACCCTTCGGTTCATTCACACAGAGTGTTTAGCAGAACACATGTGTAAATTCAACAGTACTTGTCTACAGAAATTTATTTCTGCTTCCAAAGGACAAGTGCTCCCAAAAGTTCAGACATCCTGTTTTGCTGCGACATTGCAAACCCATTTCCTAGGAATCTTTCTGACTAGTATAAAGTTCATCTGCCTTGAATCCACACTGTATATCAGACATTAATACAATTGAACAGGTCTAGAGGTATTTCATGAGATGAGTCTTCTACTCCTCTGCTCACAATAGAATCCCTTACACCACCTGGCTTGAAATTTTGGGTTTGGACAACCTGGAACGATGGTCTGACCTAAGCATAGTACACCAAATTGTCTGCTACAACCTTGAACCTGTCAACGACTACTTCAGCTTCAACCTCAATTGTACACGGGCAAACAATAGATACAAACTCAAGGTTGACCACTCCAAACTCAATTGCAGAAAATAGGACTTCAGCAACAGTGGTAAATGCCTGGAATGCTCTACCCGACTCTGTTGTTATATCCTCAAGCACCCCACAGCTTCGGCCTCAAACAGTCCACCGTGGACCTCACCCCATTCCTAAGCGGTCCGTAAAGGGGACGTGAACCAGAGTGCCTACCGTCCCTATTCTACTGTCCCCATTTATTTGTACCCATTTCCTGTGTTCATGTCCATGTTTATACTTAGACCTGTTGTCTTGTATATTTTTGGCAAACTAAATAAAATAAAATAGTAGTAGCAATGGTACGAGGTGGCACAGTGGTTAGGGTGCAGTACTGCAGGCCACTTCAGCTGACTGTTATCTGCAGTTCAGCGGTTCAAATCTCACTGGCTCAAGGTTGACTCAGCCTTCCATCCTTCCGAGGTGGGTGAAATGAGGACCCAGACTGTGGGGGCGATATGCTGACTCTGTAAACCGCTTAGAGAGGGCTGAAAGCCCTATGAAGCGGTATATAAGTCTAACTGCTATTGCTATATAACTTCAGAGAATCTATGTCCACCACAACAAGCATTAGTAATTTCTGATTCCTTGCCATCAGCTAACATTCCTGGGAATTTCTGAAGGCCAAATAGGGGAACCTCAACCTGAGTTCCTAACATAGGCAAGCAATATCAACACAGAGAAAAAGAGTAACCCAACTTAACGTCCATTCTTTTCTTTTGTTTGCATTTTGAGAATCCAAATTACTAAAAAGGAAAGTTTGCATGTATTCACGAGACAGAATTTTAGTTCTGGAAGGAGCCTTGGAGATTTCAGATCTGGCCTGCAAATCTCCAGGAGTTAAATGACAGAAGCAAAAGAGTATTATTTTCTGTCTGAAATACAGTATCTCTTCTCCATCATTCCATTACTGGAAGCTCCATCACTGGAGGCTTTTAAGAAGAGACTGGACAGTCGCTTGTCTGGAATGGTATTAGCATCTCCTCCTTGAACAAAGGGTTAGACTAGAAGACCTCCAAGCTCCCTTCCAACTCTGATATACTTTTTACTCTCCTAAGCTTATCTCTTTAAAATGCATTTTGATCACCAACTCTAAGCTTCTGTGGTTATTTTTTCCCCAATGTTTTGTTAGCTTGTTAAAAGTTGAATAGTTGTGTTGTTGCCTCCTTAGTGAGCCTGCAGAGCATAAAGTCATTTCTTCCATACTCAGCACTCCTTTTGATAGGCAGATCATCCCAATCCTTGGTAGCTAAATGGATTTTAATTGTTAGAACTGCATTTTCAAAGTCCTGCTAATCATTTCTTGGACTGTGCTTTTTTTTTTTCCTTCTTACCATTTAGTTTACAAAGCAAAAAGAGAGAGGTTTATTTGTAGAAAGAATGCTGTCCCTTATTTTTTTCCTCCTCATTTAAAGCTCATCTAAATTGCTTTAACAGAGGAATACAATCAAGATCAAGGGAGATACTAATACCACTCTATAAAGCCTTATTAAGACCACACCTAGAGTACTGCATCCAGTTTTGATCACCATACTGTAAAAAAGATGTTGAGACTCTAGAAAGTGCAGAGAAGAGTAACCAGGATAATTAGGGGACTGAGACTAAAATATACGATGAACAATTGCAGGAATAGTCTACTGAAGAGAAGGACCAGGGGAGAGATGATAGCAGTCTTCCAATATCTCAGGGGTTGCTACAAAGAAGAGGGAGTCAAGCTATTCTCCAAAGCACCTGAGGGCAGGACAAGAAGCAATGGGTGGAAACTAATCAAGGAGAGATTAAATTTAGAAATAAGGAGAAATTTCCTGACACTTAGAACAATTAATCAATGGAACAAAAGTTGCCTTCAGAAGTTGTGGGGGCTTCATCACTTGAGACTTTCAAGAAGAGTTTGAACTTCTATTTGTCAGAAATGGTGTAGGGTCTCCTGCTTGAGCAGAGGGTTGGACTACATGACCTATAAGATCCCTTCCAACTTTATTAATCTGTTAAATTTGTTAAAACAGTAGTTTCTAATTCAGGATGCAGTGCCTTGT
Source organism: Thamnophis elegans (assembly GCF_009769535.1). Lineage (NCBI taxonomy): Eukaryota > Metazoa > Chordata > Lepidosauria > Squamata > Natricidae > Thamnophis > Thamnophis elegans. The sequence goes on along the minus strand of NC_045551.1, from coordinate 61,138,649 downwards.
AGAGAGAGTAAAATAGACAGGCAAATTGCCTGAAATTTGCAGCTTTGTGGTTTAGGATTATCTTGCAGATTCTTTAATTTCAACCACAGGAGAAAAGGAGGAAGATAATATTGTCTGCTATTGTTAATTCTATATATTGTGATTACTTTGCAAAAAGAGATGTATACTTAATAGAAGTATATTATTACATACTAGAGAAACTAATTAAATGAGGCTTGCCAGTTGGTCTCTTCTGCTGGTAACATTATGTATGCCTCTTTATTATTAAAAAATCCGGGATGGGAAGTTGAAATGACAAACTATCCTAAAACACTGGTATTTTCTGGTGGTTTTGCATCCAAACATTAATGAGCTTTGACCTCTGCTTAGCTTCTGAGATTAGCAAAGGGACAGCCATCTGCTATGGATTTTATCAATGTGCTAAATTTAATTTACTGTACTTCCTGGGGTTATTGAAACTCTCCAGTCAATATTACAATCTCCCTGTCTCACATTGAGGCCACGATACACAACTTCCTACACTGATTTGGAGGCCATAGTCATTTCTAAACGAAGTGTGGAAAATTTACAAAGACAGAAACCTTTTGATGTAGTCTTCTTCTACCAGAAATAGGATCTGGTTCCTTCTCATATTTTTTTTCCCCCATAACATTAAGAGAAAAGCTTAAATCACCTTTTCACAGCCTTCTCTCTGTGTGTTTTGTTTAGGTTTTAGTTAGAATGGCTAGCCACGATAAATTGATTGCTTCGGGTTTTCTGGCCTCACTTGTTCTTTATTGTATTTCCCTCCCTTTATTTTAATATTGATAGCATTGAATCAATTTTATCTTATTTCATATGCTTCTTGGGAAAATGTTGTATTTTGAAAAAGGGCAATATGTCTGAGATTGCAAGTATTTATTTGTATGCATGGGGAACATGTCCTAGTTACAGTTGTTTGCAAAAATGGAAATAAGACTTTGGCGATGCAGATTTGATTTTTCTCACCATCGTATTCAAAACTAAGCCCATCTCTGTGTTTCATTTTCCATTTCTAATGACATAATCTGAACTGAATCAACTTTGTGTACCGTAAACTCTGTAATAACCAATGTTATTCTCTTCCCAATCATTTTTTAAACTATTATATCTTGGGAATTTGGGATGTTTAACCTCAACGACAGATATTCTGCTTCAAAACAGAAATGAGGGGGGGGGAATGAAATATTTATAATATTCCTCTTTCTTTTTATACATGCAGCTTTAGGCACAATGCTAGAAATAGATTCCATTTTATTTCAACCTATATTGGATGTTGAATATTTCAATACATATTTCCAATTTCCAGGAGGCTCTACCGGTTTTCAAATTAAGCTCCCCTCCCAATCTTTGGAATTAAATTCAGAAAAAAAAACCAAATCATCAATACTGACATTCAATCAAACACCCACAAAATTAATTAAATGAATTAATTAAAAACATTTAACATTATATTAAAGCATGTTTAAAGCATTAAGGAATGTTGTAGTATCATATGATTTAATTCAATTTTTTTGTTATGTGATTTAATTCAAGCTGTTAGGCCTGCAGCCATCTTTTCTTTTGGATCTTTGGCCTGCCACACTTTCTATTATTCTGTTAGCCATTTTCTATTGTGGGAAAATGGGAGGCAGGATTATAGGATTTAGATGGTATGTAGTCACAACAAAATTCTTTCTAGAAAACCAAGGTCATCCTTTGTCTCTGCACCTCTGCACCTGACCGGAACTGGATGGGTGGAACTGCCAGCATGACAGTGGAAGATTGGACCATGTGATGGACTTGTGGAAGTGGGGGCAAGTTTGTGAACTTTCAATTGGTTGGAGAAAATGGGGAAGCTTTCAGATTCGGGTTTTCCCAGATGTGCCAACACGGCTCTCTTAATAAATTGGAACTTTGAGCAATACTTTGCCTTGGTCTCTGATTTACTTTTGGATGCTCTTTGGACCCCTGACACAGACTTTAGCTAACATTAAATAATGTTACTTGTACTATCATGTGATTTCATTCAAAAAATACCCATCAATGTAGTTCTCTCTTTGCATTTTCTCTCAAAGGGGCTAAAAACAGCATTTCCTAACTCAATCTTTGTGGCTGTTCACTTCTCACCTGGCCTGGTTCTGAAGTAGGCCACATCTCAATAGTGGTTTCAGCCTTGGAGTTGGGGTGGTCCTATCCTGTTTCTGTTTCTCTATAACTTGACAGTCACTTAAACTGAGAATGGAAGAAAATATCTCCAGTTAAATATCACAATGCAGTCCTCCACACTTTTATTGCCACAAAATTTGAGAAGGACAAATCAGAAAATGGCTGCTGAATGGAAAAGGCTTGCTTGGTGACAAAATGGCAGCTACGGTAGCCATCACCGCTTCCAGAGCCGAGGTGGCGCAGTGGTTAGGGGGCAGTACTGCAGGCCACTTCAGCTGACTGTTATCTGCAGTTCAGCGGTTCTAATCTCACCGGCTCAAGGTTGACTCAGCCTTCCATCCTTCTGAGGTGGGTGAAATGAGGACCCAGACTGTGGGGGCGATATGCTGACTCTGTAAACCGCTTAGAGAGGGCTGAAAGCCCTATGAAGCGGTATATAAATCTAACTGCTATTGCTACTATTGCTATTCCAAACACTCAACTTAGCATCTGGCAGACGGAGGCAAAAATAATTCCAAAGCACGAGAGCTGCAGGCTTGCCATTTTAATTTACTAAGAATACCTATGATGCCCGTGTAGTATTACAATAATAATTGGAATTTAATACGGGGAATACTAATGCTGGGGGTAGGATGTGGGTGATGCTTTGAAGATGCCAGCTTCCAATCATCCTGTGATGCTTTATTTATTTATTTATTTATTTCTAACGAGGTAGCAAAAGAAAGGAATGGTTTCATAAATGCATTGCTGCTTGCCACGAAAACCCGGAATTATTATGTGTCTGTTCTTTGTTAGCAGAGTAAGGGATGAGCTGCGTTCCTCCACTCCGTGTGATAGTCTACAGAGTAAAATCTGTGTGTATTACTCTGCCAGATGTTGGCTTAATAAAAGATATCAATTTGCCTAGTTTGTCTCTCATTCTCCGAAACCAATATAGCAGCAATAATCAACCCCTAACTGTCTTTCATAGGTCATCTGTTTAATCCTCATTCAATTCCGATGCCATTATGCTGGATCAGTGTCAGGAGTAACAGAAGGTTTTGACTTTAAATATGATTTCTGTCTCCAAATTGCAAATCTCCAATTTAGTTAGCTGCTGCCAGCCAGGAGGCTGTCAGATCAACATCACATCCCTTTTGTTCTTCAGAGGATAAGCCTAATGGTCTAATCTGTTCACGGGAATTCAAATGGCTGAAAATGAAACTCAGTTTCTTTGAAGAAATACAGAGGAAGAACACAGCTCAGCAAGTCGTTTTTTTTTTCCACCCAATGTGTCTGACAGAAATGAACTACTTTCAGTGGGGCTCGTGCAGAATAGCTACCTCTCCGTTTTGAATTAGGAGGATGTTGTCGTTCTTTGGAATCTATGGTCTGCCACTCTAGCCAACTTTTCAAATTTGCATCGCTTTTTTTTAAATTGATTTCTTTTGAGTAGCGTGACCTGCCCAGGTGGCATAAAACATTAATAAATGATGGTTATCTGTTCTCCCAAATGAGTATACATGAAATGCATGAAGAACGGTTGCAGGAACTGGGTATGTCTAGCTTAATGAAAAGAAGGATTAGGGGGTGACATGATAGCAGTCTTCCGATATCTCAGGGGCTGCCACAAAGAAGAGGAAGTCAGGCTATTCTCCAAAGTACCTGAGGATAGAACAAGAAGCAATGGGTGGAAACTAATCAAGGAGAGAAGCAACTTAGAACTAAGGAGAAATTTCCTGACAGAACAATTAATCAGTGGAAAAACCTGCCTCCAGAAGTTGTGAATGCTCCAACACTGGAAGTCTTTAAGAAAATGTTGGATAAACATTTGTCTAAAGTGGTGTAGGGTTTCCTGCCTAAGTAGGGGGTTGGACTAGAAGACCTACAAGGTCCCTTCCAACTCTGTTATTCTATTCCACACACTTGGCCAATAAAGAATCATATTCTATTCTATTCTATTCTATTCTATTCTATTCTATTCTATTCCATTCCACTCCACTCCACTCCACTCCATTCTATATAAATACTAGCCTATACATTACCTCTGAATGTATGGATCTAAGAATATGACATGAACTTCAACTTCAACAATGATTTGATGCAATTTGATATGGATATAAAAATAACTTCTATCTTTCTGATTCCTCTACCCAAAGTCCTTCCAACGATCCAGAAGCAAGAGTGTTTTATCCTCCTTCATCATCATTATCATCACCATCAATCTTCAAATGTATTATAGCCCTCCAACTCTGGTACCTTTGCCGCTGAGACAATTTACTGATATTAACTGATGCTCTCAGAATTCTGTTCCATTTAGTCCATCCCATTTGTAGACCCTTAGATAGGAGAACATCAGAAACATCAAAACATCAGGAAGACAAAGATTGTTTTTAATCCCTAATTCAACAGGGAAAGAGTTTTTCCCCATGTGGAATGAAAGGGTTATACACCTTTATCAGCGGTAGAGTTAACAATTCCAAGAGCTTAATACCAACTGTTAGCTTCTCATTAAAATAAAAATCTTGAGAAGAGGCAGCATGTACAATTCACTCTGAAATGAAGCAGACAAAAAGATGTGGCTGTACTGTATATGCATAGTAGCCCTTAGCAACAAGTGGAAATTAACTACAGTAATTGTTTCCCCCTCCTCCCTTTTCTCTATTTAATACTATAGGTCCTATAAAAGAGCCAGCGTGAACAGAGAATGCTATTGAACGAGAGAACTGCATAGCCCTGCACAGTCATCCAAGTTGGAACTTTGGGAATTGTGATAATCCCAATTCATCTTCAGTGGAGAAGAAAGGTGAACTGCCACCAAGGAGATATTCATTTGAAGAGTTACTGCTATAACAACAATTTCATATTTGGAGAAACAAAACTCTCTCTCTCTCTCTCTCTCTCTCTCTCTCTCTCTCTCTCTCTCTCTCCTCCTCCCTCCCTCCCTCCCTCCCTCCCTCCCTCCCTCCCCCTCTCTTCTCCTCTCCTTTCTCTTTCCCTCTCCTTTCTCTCTCTCCTCTCCTTTCTCTCTCTCTTCCTTTCTCTCTCTCCTTTCTCTTTCTCTCTTCTCTCTCTCTTTTTTCTCTTTCCTTTCTCTCTCTTCCTTTCTCTATCTCTCCTCTCCTTTCTCTCTCTTAAACTTTTTGATCTCTTTTGCACACCAATACCTCAAATAACATCTGTGGGTTTTGAGATACTAGTCTTTCTTTCTTTCTTTCTTTCTTTCTTTCTTTCTTTCTTTCTTTCTTTCTTTCTTTCTTTCTTTCTTTCTTTCTCTCTGTCTGTCTTCCCAGATTGCACATTATATGCAGGCATATTGTAGAAATTCAGACTGATACCTCAAGGAATAGTAGCCATAAAGAATGGGGGGTGGGAGGAAGGTGTGTAGAAATGAAAGAGGGACTATATTGCAAGCCATATTTTTCCCCTACCTGCAAGAAACTCCAGGAGTTAGCACTGTCTATGACTTTGGAATTTCTCTGTGGGTAATGAAAAAAAGTCTTTCTTTGACTCTGCATGGCTCTAACTCTCTGTAGATGTTTGTGGACGTAAGTCCAGGACAAAAGACACTGAGGAAATGTCCTCCTAGTTCAACATAACAAGTTGTTTCTCCTTCTCCTAAGAATCCTTAAAGTATACAGAATTCTCATCACTTTACACTCTACTACGTTGACCACAATGAATCCAGTCCCCTGATCTTCAGAAAATAACATTTGAGGAATGAGGTAAAGGGTTTTTTTGGAAAAGAGTACTAAGAAAGTCTCTGTTGTATGAATAACATTCCATCTTCCTCCTCTGATCCAAGTCTTTCAATTCTGAGCATAAGAAGCATGCCTCTTATTATTTAAAAAGGTCATCAGCATTAAGGGAATTGCAAAATGCAGTGTTAATCAATAAACCTTCTAAGATTCTTGATGCATATTAATTGAGGCCACAATACTCTCTGTCTGTCTGTCTGTCTGTCTGTCTGTCTATCTATCTATCTATCTATCTATCTATCTATCTATCTATCTATCTATCATCTATCTATCTATCTATCTATCTATCTATCTATCTATCTATCTATCATCTGTCTATCTGTCTGTCTGTCTGTCTGTCTGTCTGTCTATCTATCTATCTATCTATCTATCTATCTATCTATCTATCTATCTATCTATCTATCTAGCTATCTAGCTATCTAGCTATCTAGCTATCTAGCTATCTAGCTATCTAGCTATCTAGCTATCTAGCTATCTAGCTATCTAGCTGTATATTTGCATGTACAAGGGACGTGGTGGCTCAGGGGCTAAGATTCTGAACCTGTCAATCAGAAAGGTCGGCAATTTGGTAGTTTGAATCCCTAGTGCTGCATAATGGAGGGAGCTCCCGTTACTTGTTCCAGCTTCTGCCAACCTAGCAGTTCAAAAGCACTTTGGTGGGAAGGTAACAGCGTTCCGTGCACCTTCAACATTTAGTCATGCCGGCCACATAACCACAGAGACGTCTTCAGATAGTGCTGGCTCTTCGGCTTTGAAACGGAGATGAGCATCACCCCCTAGAGTCTGGAACAGCTAGCACATGTGTGCGAGGGGAACCTTTACCTTTGTGTGTGTGTGTGTGTGTGTGTGTGTGTTACATACATACATACATACATACATACACAAATATATGCTGTACACACACACACACACACACATTTTCACAGTTGTAGAAGAAGAGAGATTTGGTAGAACTGCTTGAAATCATGTTATCTTCTCTGAAGGGTTGGAAACAAAGTTCATTTTTGCTGCTATAAAGCTACCTTTCTGATTGCTTACTAAAAATGAATATACATACTCAAGGTCAAGGATAAGAAAGTGAGGAAGCTTTTACTTCCTCTCTCCATCAACTACTCAAAGCACTACACCACACACAACCTTCTAGCATATGGAATATTTGCTTCAGATAAGCACCTTCACTTGTCCTTCAGAAGCAATACACATTGGAGCTGCACCGATAAGCTCACTCAAGACATGGATGAGAGGAGAAGTCATCTCAGAGCACTTGTAAGCCATCTCTGCTTCTGTCCCCCAGTTCGTCAAAAACAAATTGAAGATGATCTGCAATTGTATTTCATTCTTGTAACTGAGCCATGCTGAAAAGAAGAAATAACAGTTCTGTCCTGCCAAAAGCTCCCATAATCTTGCAGCAGAAGCAACACCAACAAGAACATCTCTCCTGTATACAGACAGAAATATACACACTGATCTTTTAGTAGTAGTAGTAGTAGTAGTAGTAGTAGTAGTAGTAGGAGGAGGAGGAGGAGGAGGAGGAGGAGGAGGAGGAGGAGAAGGAAAAGGGGGAGAAGAAAGAGGATGAGAAGGAGAAGAAGAAGGAAAAGAAGGACAAGAAAGAAAAGAAGAAGGAGAAGGAGGAGGAGAAGGAGAAGGGAAATGAGAAGAAAGAGGAGGAGGAGGAGAAAGAAAAGGAGGAGGAAAAGAAGGAGAAGAAAGAGGATGAGAAGGAGAAGGAGGAGAAGAAAGAAAAGAAGAAAAAGGAAAAGGAGGAGGAGGAGAAAGAGAAGAAGGAAAAGGAGGAGAAGAGGAGAGGAGAAAGAGAAGAGGAAAAGAAGAAGAAAGAAAAAGAAGAAGAAGGAGAAGGAGGAGGAGAAGGAGAAGGGAAATGAGAAGAAGAGGAGGAGGAGGAGAAAGAAAAGGAGGAGGAAAAGAAGGAGAAGAAAGAGGATGAGAAAGGAGAAGGAGGAGAAGAAAGAAAAGAAGAAAAAGGAAAAGGAGGAGGAGGAGAAAGAGAAGAAGGAAAAGGAGGAGAAGAGGAGGGAGGAGAAAGAGAAGGAGGAAAAGAAGGAGAAGAAGGATGAGGAGGAGAAGGAGAAGGAGAAGAAGGAAAAGAAGGAGAAGAAAGAAAAGAAGGAGAAGAAAGGATGAGGAGAAGGAAAAGGAGGAGGAGGCAAAGAAGAAAAAAAGGAGAAGGAAAAGAGGAGAAGAAGGAGAAGGAGAAGATGACAATCTATCAAGTTGCTACCATCTAGAGAACTGTTGTGGCCACTGAAGCCCATGAGCAAAGAAGCTGCATTTTGATGCCCATCTACAAGTTTCAGTGTAGTCTGAAGTATGTTACACTTGAGCTTAAAATAGATCAGTTTTAGCTCCTGAGGAAGAACATTATATCAGCTTGGGATGGGGCTGATTCTGGAATGGATCCGTTTCTGGAAAGTCCAAGCAACTGAGAATCAAAATGCTTCCAAGAACGTTGATGTAACTCATCAACCCCACATTAAGGAAAGAAAGAACCAATGCTCTTTCAGTCACTCGGGCTTACTTCTCATCACCCTCTGACCACAAAATAAACAACACCTCCACAAATCTTTTCACTGCTATGAGTCTCCTCCTTGTCTAACCCCTAAAAATGCTGCAACCTTCCCCTGGATATGGGGATTCCAACAAAGCTGAGCTTTCACACTATGAATCTTTTTTTTTATTTTTCTTGGAGAAAAAAGGCTCTGCTCACCCAGAGGTTTGCTGAGATACAGCCTTGCACGTATCAGGACAAGAGTTTGATTACTGTTATGTGCAAGTAATGCTAAGTCCACAGTAAAAGCTGTGGATTTTTGCATTCATGAATTTAAAAAAAACCACAAAATTGAAAGCCTGGTATTTTCAGTCAGTCAAATTTCCAAGGAAACAAAGGTTTGGCCTCATAGTTAGGAGCAACAGACTAACCTAATTATAGAGTTTAATGCCAACCGGGGGCTACCATGAAGGGAACAGCAAAATGGACAATGTACTAAATTTGGTGCAAATGCTGTAACAATAGATACATTTACTCCTCAACTTACACCTCGGATTAGATGTTGCTTTCTTTTTAGTAGTTTCAAAGAGGGCAGAGATACAAGTTAGACGTGGGAAGGGGGAAAATGTTTTCCACCTCCATTCCCAGAGCAAACTGCTTTCACCTTATGATTTAAGAGCCTGCATTTAATTTTCTTTTAGCCTTTAGTGGTGAAGCTCTTTGTAGTGGGAATCAATTTACTCCCTCCTCTCTCCATTCTTCTCAGCAACAACTTTTTTGATGCCTCAGGAAAACTTCAGCTTGGAACAGCAGTGCTTTTGTGGGACAGGGTGTGTGTGTGTGTGGAATCCCTAAACTGAATTTATTTCATATTGCTAGATGGGGATTTAAGAATGTTCCTCCAGGCAGTAATTTCCCCCCACCTCCTAACCATGCAATATTCTGAGTTCAGTTCTTATAACGGCAAAATTCCACACCATTTCATTGGATGATGTGCTAAATAAAAAAGAACTTTTTTTAAAAAAAAAAAATCTGGTTATTAAACTAATACTGTGATAGTTTAATAGTAATTTATTAAGCTTGCATGCCCCACAACTCTCAATGAGTATGAATGGATAAACAATAAATAGCTGCCTTTGGAATCTTAGTTCTCCTATTGAATCTGGTAAAGTTACAAAAGAAAGAAAGAAAGAAAGAAAGAAAGAAAGAAAGAAAGAAAGAAAGAATAGAGAGAGAAAGAGAGAAAGAAAAGAGAGAGAGAGAGAAAGAAAGAAAGAATAGAAAGAAAGAAAGAAAGAAAGGGGAGGAATGGATGGATGGATGGATGGATGGATAGATAGATAGATAGATAGATAGATAGATAGATAGATAGATAGATAGATAGATAAATGATGGATGGATGGATATAGATATTATAGGCAGGCAGACAGGCAGGCAGACAGATGATGGATGGATGGATAGATGGATGAATGGATGGATAGATGATAGATAAATGTTATAGAAAGATAGATGATAAACAGACAGAGAGACAGATGTTATAGACAGACAAACAGATAGATGTTATAGACAGAGAGAGAGAGAAAGAGAGAGCGATGATATATATTATATATAAGATAGATAGATAGATAGATAGATAGATAGATAGATAGATAGATAGATAGATAGATAGATAGATAGATAGATAAGATAGATAGATATAGATAGATAGATAGATAGATAGATAGATAGATAGATAGAGATAGATGATAGATAGATAGATAGACAGACAGACAGACAGACAGACAGACAGACAGACAGACAGATAGATTTTTATGGACAAGCTATCAGAATTCTAATATGATTATGGAGAAGTCTGTAGAAGTTTCCTTCAAGGTATCATCTCATGCAAAGTGAAGTCCAATTTTTTTTTTTTTAAAAAAAAATTAAATTCCTGTTCAGATTAAAAGAAATTTTGCAGTGATACCAATGATGAATTTCACATGAGTACAGAGTCCCAGATTTATCAGGAAAAAAATTATTACCACTGGCTCTGTTTTTCTGACCACTCGGAATTCACCCATCACCAAGAGTCTGGGAATCTTTAAAATATGTTCTTTTATTCACAGGTAACTCAAACTATAAAATTTGTCCTGGCATCTGCTCTGCCTCCTTGGTGTAAACCTGTCTCAAAAATCAGAAGTTGCTCTTGGAAACAAGGGCATGTTGTAGATATTGTGAGTGATTTCTAATCTTGGCTTGTCCCGTTTACAAGCCCGTAAAGCCAAGGCTGGCACCTTGTACAAAGTGGCAGAAAGCAAAATGCTTGCAAGTAGCTATTAGCCAAGTTTTAAGCAGACAATCCATCTGATACGGGGGAGGGGGAGATGAGGCTTTAATCTACTGTGAGAAAACTGAGATAGTTGGATCAGTGCACAAGCATAAAGTCTAACAAATGTAGACCATTGATAGAATAGAATAAAGAAAGCTGTGAGATTTTTTGCAGCGAGAAGTCCTGTTGAGGCCTATCTTTTTTGTTGAGAAATCCCTACTGTGAAAGAAAGATGATTCTTCATATCTTCTCTCTGTCTCTGTCTCTGTCTCTGTCTCTGTCTCTTTCTCTGTCTCTCTCTCTCTCTCTCTCTCTCTGACATTTATAGGGTTGTTGCACAGGAAGGGCTCCTGGTAAATTCCGATAGATAAATTCTTTTTTCTGAAGAAATTTGGAAATGCCCTTGGCTGTCTGTTTTAGCAGCTGGAACACACACACACACAATAGCAAAAAAACCAAAAAAAATCATTTCTTTTCTTTTTGTCACCACCTAGTGGCTCTCAGGAGTTCTGCAGACCAGATTTGGATGCAACAGAATTATAATTAGGTAGCATCTAAATCACTGGCAGGATTCAAATAATTTAACAACTGGTTCTCTGCCCTGATGACCAGCTGGATACGCGTGGCTCAGTGGTCATGTGACAGGGTGGGCATGGCCAACATCAACATCACTCAGGTTGATGGGCGCTTCATCTTACTTGTTACAATGTAATAAGGGTTAACCAGAGAGGCAGTTTCTGTAAACGGATAATAAAGATTAGACACAACTTGTCTCCAGAAGTTGTGAATGCTCCAACACTGGAAGTTTTTAAGAAGATGTTGGATAGCCATTTGTCTGAAGTGGTGTAGAGTTTCCTGCCTAAGGCAGAGGGTTGGATTAGAAGACCTCCAAGGTCCCTTCCCACTTTGTTATTCTATATTCTATATCTTGGTAATAAAAACTGGATCAGTGAAAAAGAGGATGGTTTTTCAACTGATCCTTCTCTCCAACTCATTTCTACTTTACAAAAACAGGTCAACTGGCTGGGTTTATAAGTTCCACAAGAAAATGACTGGCTGGAATTCCAGGCAACAACAGGCTATTGGGAATCAGTTTACTGGGTCCATTTAAAGACACACATTTAACCTTCTCTTCCATTGACCCAATTAGTTGTGTTGTGAAAACGGCCAATGCAATAGTACAGGCATTAAAAGTGTAGCCTCTTAATTATTACCTGAAGGAGGGGGGGGGATGAACAACATAAAGAGAGAGAGAAAAAAAATAAATGAAAAGTAAATTATCTATCATCCATAGATTAGAATGTACATTTTCAAAGCTGGAATTGTTAAAATATACCTAGGAATTTTACCAGAATATTTTTATTTGGTTTCATAGGAATGACAATGGGCTACCAATCACTTGGTTTAATGAAATCTCAGCTTCTAAGAAAAGCAGCATTCTCATCTTCTTCCTGCAGTTATTTATAGAGAGAAGAGGACACTGAAAGCCAAAATAATAATAATAAAAAATAATAGTAAAAAAAGACCTCTCTAACATAAAACTACATTTGAGTAGTGCCCCAGAGCAGCCCCAAGTATTCAGCGCTAGCCAGATTATTTCATTTACTCATGAAGAAAATCTTTCCCAGCTTTTATGCACCAAAGCAACGGGGAATATACATGTTTTCAACATCAGTCTACAATAAAACACTCTTCTTGATCCCAAAATGAAACAGTTACAACAGTAGTCTTTTCATTTTTCTCCTCCCAGCTTCAGATTGTAGTATTGTGACTGCTATCCTTCTGCAATGCACCTCCCCAGTGGTGATGTTTCTTTAAATGGGTAGGAAGTGATTACCAAATATACTGAGCATTGGGCAGGGAACAGTTTGTATTGACCTCCAGTGAGTTCTCTTTGGATTGCAAAAGTGATCATCAACAACACTCTAGGTTTTTTTAGGCATTTTAGGAGATAGAAATACCCATAAGTGCTTAGACTTATATACTGCTTCCCAGTGCTTTACAGCCCTCTCTAAGCAGGTTGTTTGTTTGTTTGTTTGTTTATTTATTTTATTTATTTATTAGACTTATATACCGCTTCATAGGGCTTTCAGCCCTCTCTAAGCGGTTTACAGATTTTTAGCAAATTGAGTCAGTAATTGCCCCCACAGTCTGGGTCCTCATTTCACCCACCTCGGAAGGATGGAAGGCTGAGTCAACCTTGAGCCGGTGAGATTTGAACCGCTGAACTGCAGACTGCAGTCAGCTGAAGTGGCCTGCAGTGCTGCACCCTAACCACTGGCGCCACCTCGGCTCTTATCAACCACTGCGCCACCTGACTCTTATTTACAGAGTCAGCATATTTTCCCCAACAATCTGGGTCCTCATTTCACTACCCCTCTTGGAAAGATGGAAGCTTGAGTCGACCTTGAGCCTGGTGGGATGCGAACTGCCAACTGATGGCAGTCGGTGATCAGCAGAAGGAGCCTGCAGTACTGCACCATAACCACTGCCCACGGCAGCTCAGATAGCAGATTGTCTCCAAACACGAGCTTAAGCTTCTCCTATCAGGACTAGCTTATCATACTTGATAAATATACAGTTATGAACATTGTTCTGGCACTGCAACTTGAAAGTTCATTTTCTTGCTTTTCTGGTGCTATGGGAATAAAAACGAATACCTGGTAAGCAGAATTTTTATTTCCCATTTTCCTCCCCAAAAGCTAAGGGGCGCCTTATAGTCTGAAAAAATATGGTAGGTAACTTCATCGGATATACCAGAGGGCTGAAGTCACACCATTTTAATTCCACACCGTAAATATTTCTCACAACAGAGTGAGCAATTCACTCGACTTTCCCTGCTCCTGTTCTCAGTGTGAGCCTACTACTCTGCATCTTCCTCCAATGACAAGTGTACAGATTAATAACTTATCTATTATTAAAATGCTCTTCTTTCCTCTTTTGTAGTGAGTTATTTATCTGGATGCATAATTAATCAACTGTCTTCATTTTCAACAATGGCAGCAATTTCAGAGAAGCACTGCACCACTCCGATATGAATAATCAAACCGCCTGGCCAAAAAAAAAAAAATTCCTTTCTCATCACTAAATTTGGGGTGGGGTAGTGAATGGAACTCATGTCAGTGCTGAGGCTGTCAAAAAAACAAAATTAAACATGGAATGCAATCCTCGGAAGGAAGCCCGGTTCACACATGCAATGTTGCTTCATACATCGAATGACTGATTGACGTAATCATAAACCATCGTAATTATCATAAATTGTTTCAACTCCTACCCTCAAAACGACACTGTAGAGCACTGCACACCAAGACAACTATACACAAGAAGAGTTTTCCCCCAAATCCATCATTCTGCTAAACAAATAATTCCCACCACTGTCAAACCATTCACTAAGGCTGCATTACTGTTACTATTACTCTTCTCCTCATTCCTATTACCCATCTCCTCCCACTTATGACTGCAGGACTGTAACTTGTTGCTTGTATCCTTAGAATTGATATTGATATTGATTGTTTCCTAATTGCTTATTTGTACCCTATGACTATCATTAAATGTTGTACCTTATGATGAATGTATCTTGTCTTTTTTGTACATTGAGAGCATATCCACCAAAGACAAATTCCTTGTGTGTCCAATCACACTTGGCCAATAAAGAATCATATTCTACTCTACTCTACTCTACTCTACTCTACTCTACTCTACTCTACTCTACTCTACTCTACTCTACTCTACTCTCACTCCACTCCACTCCACTCCACTCCACTCCACTCCACTCCACTCCACTCTAAAAATGGCAGAGGGGGATATGTAAATTCTTTCTGTCTGTGTATGTGTGTACACATGTCAGCCATGGTATCAACTGCAATAGCTCTTTCTCCGGATGTATATGCAGCCTGAACAGAGGCGAAAGAACAGAATGGGAAACTTCAGTTGCTATTTCAGTCACTCTTCTGCCTCTTTTAAAGTACAGTGTTTCGGGAGGTTCAGCTCAGCACTCTCATTAATGCTAACCTTAACTTGCAGTTAAAGTCAAATGTCTAACTTGGTGCAAAGGATGGAGGGGGGAGGCGGTAACATAATGTTTTAGAAGATGCAAGGCAAGGTCTATAAATCACATCATTTCTATGTCAGTAGAAGTGTGATAAGCTCCCCTTTTTTTGCATTCCTCCTGAGCGGCTTAACTTAAGAGTAAACAAAAAACAAATAGCACTTAAAAATTGGGCTGCCACGAGAAATGATAGCACAAGGCATCGTGCAATCTGCATGCATTCTGCATCTATAAATAGCAAAAAGCTTAATCTTGTGTCCTAAATATCTGAACTTTTGGGGAAGGAAAAGTAATCCTAAGCAGTTGGAGGGCTGGCAGGTTGATCAAGATTCCCTTAATAGCTTTGGAATAACTCGGTTAAAACTTAGAAGTTCAATTGTAACGTTTAGCTGCTATTTCCCCCAAAGTCAATTAATTAATACACAGAGCGGATTCCATTTAACAGATGACCTTTTCAAACTTTCATTTGAGCTCTGTAATATTGAATAAATTGTTTGATTCTAGAAACTTTAAGGATCGTTTCAAAATAGCTTGCATTCATTTTACCACAGCTATATCAATATACCATGTTTCCCTGAAAATTAGACAGGGTCTTATTTTCTTTTGACCCCTGAAATAAGGACTTGGTCTTATTTTCAGGGAGGTCTTATTATTTTGAGATGCAGGAGGTGGCAAGTGTGGTCACCTCAGGGCTGCTACTGTGTTGCAATATTTTCGGGGAGGGCTTACTTTCAGGGGAGGGCTTATTTTAGCACATGCATTCAAAAGTCCGACAGGGCTTATTATCCGGGGAGGTCTTATTTTTAGGGCAACAGGGTAGGTCTTAGACATTTTGTTTCCTTATAGCTAAATGTGAACCAGATCTATTCCGGATCAACTGTCCTTTGCATTCAGTGAGACTCATTTTCAAGTAAGCCTACCCAGATTTGCACCTTTAAGAATTCATATATTGGTGAGGATTTCATCCAGAATTTGTAAAAGATTGCATCTTAGGGTTATCCTAAATTATAAATGATAAATGGATTTAAAAAAACATGAGCAATGTCTACAGGGCGTAAATAAATCTGTTTAGAACTCATAATATCTATTTTGTATGTTAGAGAAACTGCCCATCAGTTCTGCTCAAAACGTATGTTCAGTTACAGACAAAATGCAGAATGTTTCAAAAGAAGTGAGATGGAGATTCTTAGTCATCAAGGTCATGGTTGTCTCAAAGGCAACTGAACTTTCTTTGTTTTTCTTGAAACATTTCACTTCTCATTCAAGAAACATCTTCAGT
>NC_045551.1:61079810-61122502 GCF_009769535.1 Thamnophis elegans | reverse complement strand
TGTAGCATGTGCATGTGTATTATGCTCAATCCTAGGTAGACACAGATATTTTTTCTCTTTTGGCACAATGAGAATATATCTGCTGAATATAACTCCTCATTGGTGACAGGAAAGGCATCTGGCCAGTAAACACTCAGTTCCATTCAGTCGCCCAGATTCCACCCCACATTAAAAGCCATTAAAAGGAGATGATGATATGTGTATTATGTATGAGTATGGGTAGATATACTTTCTTTTGAAACAGGCAACAGAATTTCATTTTTAATGTGGACCAGTTTGCTCACAAGGGAAAAAAATTGACAAGAAAGCCTTATCTTTATCTGATCTTTAGGAAAAGTGAAGCTAATTCAACATTTTTAAAATTGCATTTGTAGTCTCTTTCGATGTAGGGATTTGCAATGTCTTTTCTTTCAAAACTGACTCCATGATTTGCTTAGCCGGGAACTACGTAAGGAGAGTCATTAAGAGCAAAGTTTGATGGGAAGGATATACCGATCTATGCTTTGTTCTGATCTATACAATCAACTCGAAGCAGAGTTCATTGAGACAGGATGATTCTGTACGACAGGGGGGGGAAACAAGCAAGCCATATTTTTCATCTCTGGCACTTAATCTATGATGACTCAATTACGCCAAGTCCTTCCCATGCTACCGACAAAGAGGACAACAAAAATAATTGACTGAAGTCAATTAATAATATAATAATAATAATAATAATATAATAATAATAATAAAAACATTTTATGTCCCCACACAAACACAGGAAAATAACTGAATTAACTATCTGTCTGCCTTGTGTTGAGAGTCCTGGTGATACTACAGGTAGTTATCAACTTTCAATCATTCATTTAGTGACTGCAAAGTTACAACAGCACTGAAAAAAAGTGACTTATGACCGGTTTTTGCACTGATGACCGTTGTGGCTTCCCCATAATCACATGATCAAAATTCACACTCTTGAATTTTCACTGTAGATTGAAAATCAAACCGAAAGAAGAGACAGAATGTAATCAAACATGGAACTTCTTTTACCAGTAGGTGGGGAAAAAAGGGGTGGAGAGAAAGAGTGGAATCTGTATTACTAAGCAAGTTAAACATCCAGACAACACACTGTTTATTGTGCACTAAGAAACGTAATTGATAGAAAATTAATAAAATTTATAAAAACAACAACCAAAAACAAAATTCACTCGCTTGGCAATGACTCATATTTATGACGGTTGCAGTAGCCTGGGTCATGTGATGGGGACCTTCTGACCAGCAAAGTCAATGGGGAATCCAGAGAACCTCCGGGAGTGGGCGGCATACAAAACTAATAAACTAAACTATAAACTAAACTAAACCTCCAAATTCCACCCTGGCTGGCCCCTCCACCCTATTACTCCCAGGAGGGCTCCACATGGCCTGTTTGGATTGCGAGACAAGTGCAGGGACCGTGCAGAGGCTCGGGAAGGAAGGGGGAAAAGCAGGTATCCTGGAAGAGCCTCCGGAGCCAGTGGGAGGAAGTTTTCACCCTCCCGGAGGCTCAAAAACAAGCCTCCGGAGCCTGGAGAAGGTGAAAACAGCCATCCGCCGGGGGTGAAATCCAGCAGGTTCTGACAGGTTCTGGAGAACTGGTAGTGAAAATTTTGAGTAGTTCAGAGAACCAGTAGCAGAAATTTTGAGTAGTTCAGAGAACCTGCAAATGCCAGAGTAGGGTGGGAATGCAGATTTTGCAGTATCCTTTTCCCTGGATTGGGGTGGGAATGGAGATTTTGTAGTATCCTTCCCCTGGATTGGGGTGGGAATGGAGATTTTGCAGTATCCTTCCCCTGGAGTGGGGTAGGAATGGAGATTTGTAGTATCCTTCCCCTGGAGTGGGGTGGGAATGGAGATTTTGCAGTATCCTTCCCCTGGAGTGGGGTGGGAATGGAGATTTTGCAGTATCCTTCCCCTGGAGTGGGGAGGGAATGGAGATTTTGCAGTATCCTTTCCTGGAGTGGGAGGGAATGGAGATTTTACAGTATCCTTCCCCTGGAGTGGGAAGGGAGTGGAGATTTTGCAGTATCCTTCCCCTGGAGTGGGGAGGGAATGGAGATTTTGCAGTATCCTTCCCCTGGAGTGGGGTGGGAATGGAGATTTTGCAGTATCCTTCCCCTGGAGTGGGGATGGAATGGGGATTTTGCAGTATCCTTCCCCTGGAGTGGGGTGGGAATGGAGATTTTGCAGTATCCTTCCCCTGGAGTGGGGAGGGAATGGAGATTTTGCAGTATCTTCCCCTGGAGTGGTGTGGGAATGGAGATTTGCAGGATCCTTCCCCTGCCAAGCCCACCAAACCACTCCATGCCCATCAAGCCACGCCCACAGTAGTACAAAAATCAAATTTCACCACTGCCCCCCACCATGGTACAGGAGGCTGATTAGGCTACGCCCACCATGGCACCCCCATCAAGCAACTAGCCAGGAACCCATTGCTGAAATTTTTGATCCCCACCCCACTCTCTCGGTTTGATCCAAACCGAGAGAGACTTTACTTTTGCAACCTGCTTGTCGAAAAACATCAGGCCACCTGGCTAGCTGAGCTGCTCCAGCCAGGATGATTCTTGCATTTTTTTTAAAAAAAATCTATGTAGCAGACAAAGCACACTTTCAACCACATCCACCACATTACATATGAATAAGCAATTCTGAAATGGCAATTCCCCGGAGGCTGGCAATTGGCAGCGATGATCTGCATCTCTTTTGCTGCATTTTAAAAAAATACATACAAGAACGACAACAATGATTGAATTAAGGCCAGCTTCAGTCTGGGGAACCAAACTACACTGTGATTATTTCCCCAGGGCTCATTGCTGAAGCAAACGAAGAGCAGGTTTAGCACCCCGGAGCAAAAGAATGGAAGGCTGAAAGGAATTGCTTAACTTTTCCCAGTTGGTTTTGCTTTGGCTGAAGGAAAAAAAAAAGGAGGGGGAAAAAAAATGACAGAGATACAGACTTTTAAAGAACAAAAACTGCTTGAGGGGAGAATTTGCCAGAAGGAAAAGGCTAAAGAGTCTCTACTGACAAGCTTTTTCCCCCCTGAAAAACAGCAAACCATT
The DNA here is from genome assembly GCF_009769535.1 of Thamnophis elegans. Taxonomy (NCBI): domain Eukaryota; kingdom Metazoa; phylum Chordata; class Lepidosauria; order Squamata; family Natricidae; genus Thamnophis; species Thamnophis elegans. The sequence continues at coordinate 61,119,425 of NC_045551.1, read as the reverse complement.
GCAGGTGTTTGTGCTCTCTCCGAAGCCCCCAAATCCAAACAAAAAAAAACCCCTCCCTGATGCCACCTGAATCATCATCATCATCATCTTTGACTTTCTAAAGGAAGGTCTCTGTGGCCGTGGAACTAAAAGCAGCTGTTGTAAGACTGTTGCTAATAATGATGGCCCTTGAATGACGTTCATTCGGATGAACCACAATGCCATCCATAAATGTCCCCAATTCAGAGTGGGCGACTGAGCTGGGGAATTGATTTGATTTGATTTAATTGATTTGATTGATTTTATTATATGCCGCCCTTTTCCCCCGAAGGGGACTCAGGGTGGCTCACACTCAAACCAGAGAAAGGGGGGTTACAGACAAAGTTAAAAACACGACACAAAACAATACATGGTTTAAAATACACGACAGTCATACCAATTCGAGACGGGGGGCAACAGTTCTTTAGCCCCAGGCCTGTCGGAACAGCCAGGTTTTAAGGGCTATGCGGAAGGCCTGGAGGGTGGTGAGGGTTCGAATCTCCATGGGGAGTTCGTTCCAGAGGGTTGGAGCAGCCACAGAGAAGGCTCTCCTCCGGGTAGTCGCCAGTCGACACTGGTCGACGGATGGAATTCGGAGGAGGCCTAATCTGTGGGATCTAATCGGTCTAGTGGAGGTAATTGGAAGCAATTTAGCTTGGTTCCAGATCTGGACATCCGCAACCTCCAGAACTGTCTGACAATGTGCCAGCTTTCATAGACAAGCTATTTTCTTCTGTACCTAGAGAAGATCATGCACACAGCACACTCTGTTCCGATGACTACAGGTAGCTTTTCATTTGAGAGGGCACCCACTGACTGGGATGTATATTTTATTATTATTATTATTATTACTAGCTGATAACCCTGTGTTGCCTGGGTATTATTTATAGGGGGAAAATGTCCGGACCAAACATAATTTGTAATGTTGGATTCCCCCTCCCCCCCACCCCTTTACCAGAGGGAGACCTCTTGCGGAGTACCGTGAAGCCGTTACCATGGCAACTTCACTGTGCTGCAGAGTAGAAGCCATTTTATGCCAATACAGTGGAAGCCACTTTAAGGCACAACAGGCTGTATCTTAACAGAACACGCAACCCAAGGGTTTTTTGAGGTGTCTTACACCAACAATATTTGTTTTTTCAGAGAATAAGTGATCTGTGTAACAGGTTTGGTTGATTGAAATTGCTCAAGGTGTCCAGAGTTATGCTAGAAAACACACACACACACACACACACACACACACACACAGAGTCATTTATATCTATCTATCTATCTATCTATCTATCTATCTATCATCTATCTATCTATCTATCTATCTATCTATCCATCGGTAGGTAGGTAGGTAGGTAGGTAGGTAGGTAGGTAGGTAGGTAGGTAGGTAGGTAGATAGATAGATAGATAGATAGATAGATAGATAGATAGATAGATAGATAGATAGATAATAGATAGATAGATGATAGATAGATATAGTTAGATAGACAGACAGACAGACAGTCAGACAGATGTCTTTTTGTTATTCTCAAGCAATGGATTCTGCTCCTTGAGCAAGTCCTTTCTCTTCAGAAGTCTCTGCTTCATTTAGGGCTGGTGCCATCCATGGGCTCTGCATTGCTGAATAACTTTTGCCTCATTCCCTTTAATACCCTGTAATACTTTTTGGCCCTCCACCCTTGGACGGTGATTTATGCTGCTTTCTTCTAGCTCACCAGCTGCCTTTTGCATGGCAGCAGAATTCCCTCCAAATAAATTATTCGAATGTCTTGAACTTCTGTGCATATGTTTTTATGAGTATTGCTGCACATCCATCAGCGCCACTGAATTCAGGAAGGAGCATCATTATTCTTCCCAACCCTCCCCCTCTCCCCATTTCCATTACACAACAGCATCACAAAGCTGAGACTGGCACAGGAATTCCTCCTTCACTGTTTCATTAAAGTCTGTCTCAAACAAGTACAGGTTTTGCTCATATGATATAATATATGATATGGTCTGATGTGGTCTTATATGGCATGATACAGCAATAGCAATAACACTTAGACTTATATACCACTTTACAGTGCTTTACAAGACAGAACTAAAAGCCAGATGTCAGAATTGCCACCCTGGGCTTCAGCTCTGCTTTGCTAGATGCCAACCTGCCATAGCAATAGCACTCAGACTTATATACCACTTCATAGTGCTTTTACAGCCCTCTCTAAGCAGTTTACAGAGTCAGCAAATTGCCCCCAACAATCTGGGTCCTCATTTTACCCATCTCAGAAGGACGGAAGGCTGAGTCAACCTTGAGCCTGGTGAGATTTGAACTGCTAATTGCAGGCAACTGGCAGTCAGCAGAAGTAGCCTGCAGTACTCCACTCTAACCACTGCACCACCGTGACTCATAATCGGTATGATATGACACGGGGTCAACCTATTCTCCAAAGTACTTGAAGGTAGGACAAGAAACAATGGGTGGAAACTAATTAAGGAGAGAACCAACCTAGCAATAAGGAGAATTTTCCAGACAATTGCAACAATCACTCAGTGAAATGGCTTGCCTCCAGAAGTTGTGGGTGAAGTTTTTAAGAAGAAATTGGGCAACCATTTGTCTGAAATGTTATCAGGTCTCCTGTTTGAGCAGAGACGGTTGGACTAGAACACCTTCCCAACTCTGTTTTTCTGTTCTTATTTTTTTTCTTACTACCGTATTTTTCGGAGTATAAGACACACCTTTTTTCCCTCAAAAAAGAGCCTGAAAATCTGAGTGCCTCTTATACACTGAATGCAGCATTTTTGTGCCTCCTGAAACCCCCCCCCTTCACCAAAATGTCCATACATACCTTTTAGGAGGTTTTCCAGAGTGCTCCTGGGGGCTGGGGGAGGGTAGAAATGAGCAAAAAATGGGTTGTTTATTGCTTAATTTTGTCCCCCAGTACCCAGGAGCACTCTATAAACCTCCTAAAGGTCCATTTTTGCGAAAAAACAAGCCGTTGTTGGGAGGTCTGCAGAGTGCCGAAACTTTTTTTTTAAAAAAATTGCCTCTTCAAAACCTTGGTGCGTCTTATACTCCGGTGCATCTTATACTCTGAAAAAAAACGGCAACCATGTTTCTCTTTCAAGGAAAGCCTATCTTTTCTCATGCTGATAAGCATGGAATCATGGGATTGTATCTGGGTGTCATCCTGTTGGACCTGCACCTGAATTTACTTCTGGCTTCTTTTGAATGATGTCCTCGGAATGATTTCCCATGAGCACCACCGGAATGTACATGTCAGGAGGCATCAGAGCTGGAGTTGATGCAAAGTGAGATCACTGTTAAATATCACTGAGGGTTTTGACAGCAATGGAGAAAGCGAGGTTAGAGAATATTTTCAGAATGACAAAGCCAGCAGCCATGAAAGGAGTCTGCTGAACCATTCCTGATCAAAAGGCCCTGGCGTCCTTCTCTTATGGGGAGGCGTTGAAAAATTACATCTGTCCACCTGTCAACATCCCCCTCATGTCCCCTCAGATGAACTCTAGTGGAAGCCAGGGAAAGAATCCCCGGTGTCTGGACATGAATAGAAAGAATCGGGATCAAAGACGTGGCTTTTAGAAAGCCACACTTTCATTTTGCTCTTGACCCAAAGACACTGGCAAGATAAATGTGGCCAGAGAGTTGGAAAAAAATGTGAGCGTTCGGTGACAGTTTAGCAGGATGGTAATAACAATCCTGAAAATAAAATCAGCAATAGTTTCATTCAAGCCAGCCCTTGCCAGATAAGCTCACCAGTGACTGAGAGTTTGTATCCCTGACTAACATGAAAATGTTCCAATTTCAAGAGATGCTGCCAAGGGCAGAGGACAAGGAATCAGAATTATGTGGAGACTCTAGAAAGAGTGCACAGAAGAACAACAAAGATGATTAGGGGACTGGAGGCTAAAACATATGAAGAACGATTGCAGGAACTGGGTGTGTCTAGTTTAATGAAAAGAAGGACCAGGGGAAAGATGATAGCAGTGTTCCAATATCTACCACAAAGAAGAGGGAGTCCAACTATTCTCCAAAGCACTTGAGGGTAGAACAAAAAGCAGTGGGTGGAAACTAATCAAGGAGAGAAGCAACTTAGAACTGAAGAGAAATTCCCTGACAGTTAGAACAATTAATCAGTGGAACAACTTGCCTCCAGAAGTTGTGAATGCTCCAACACTGGAAGTCTTTAAGAAGATGTTGGATCGCCATTTGTCTGAAATGGTATAGAGTTTCCTGTCTAGGCAGGGGGTTGGACTAGAATACCTCTAAGGTCCCTTCCAACTCTGTTATTCTATTCTATTTTTGTATAGCACATTGTTGGGCTAAAATTAGGTCCAGATCTTGAAAATGTTTTGGATTCTCCATATCAAATCGGAGCACTGGCTTTATATCTATGGAGATTCTTGGTCATCAAGGTCATGGAGTGAGAGGGATACGACATCATCTATCTCCAGTCTACAACATAGTCCTTTCAATAGTTCCAAGAAGGCCCCACACCCATTTCCACCACTCAGGTGATCCTTAGGACACAGATAAACCTCCAAATGGTCTCTACGATGCTCTAAAAGAATGCAAATGACCAGCTGTCTGCAAGGAATATAAATCCTTCCATTTCCCAAAGAAAAAAGAAAAAGAGAACCAGGTCATCCCCTGAAGAGGAGAATATGTAAACACAACAACGGATAGAGTGGATGGAGGGAGGAGTAGAAGGAAAGATAGGAAGGAGAGGAATAGGAGAAAGGGAAAGGCAGAGGAAGAATGGGAGGGAATGTAAGAGTAGGAAAGAGGGGAGGAATGGGAAGAAGAGGGGAAGGTTAAAGGGGAGGAAGGGGAAGGAGAGAAGGGAAAGGAGAGGAGGAAGGAAGGAAGGAGAGAAGAAAGAGAAAAAAGGAGGTAGGAAGGAGGGAGGGAAGGAGGGAGGGAAGCAAGGAGGGAAGGAAGGAGAGAAGGAGAGAAGAAAGGAGGGAAGGAAGGAGGGAAGGAAGGAGAGAAGAAAGGAGGGAAGGAAGGAGGGAAGGAAGGAGGGAACGTAGGAGAGAAGGAAGGGGGAAGGAAGGAGGAAAGGAAGGGGGAAAGGGAGAAAAGAAAGGAGGGAAGGAAGGAAGGAGGGAAGGAAGGAGGGAAGGAGAGAAGGAGGGAAGGGGAAGGAGGGAGGGAAGGAAGGGGAGTAGGAGAGAAGAAACGAGGGAAGGAAAGAGGGAGGGAGGGAGGGAAGAAGAAGTAGATTACCGTTGTAAGATAAGATGGATCTATGGGATGATAAAAAAGCAATCTTCAAGTATATTGTCAACAGTAGGGAAAAATTATTATAATACTATTATTAATAACAGTTATGAGATTATATAATTGTGAATGTATATATGAAATTGATAAAATTAAAAAAAAAATCCTTCCATTTCCCACCATCCAGTCAGAGCTGAAGAAGCTTCTTGGATGAGAAGCAAAACGTCTTCAAAGGAAAAAAAAAAACAAGAAATTCCAGTTGCCTCTTGAAAAAGCACCTTTGGGACAGCACTGATTTTAGTGTATCTGTAGAATGCTACATGCATGCAATGAATTCATTGATTAGCTCTTCTACAAAAACCCTTCCCCTCGATTTCCAAAAGAAAAAGAAAGAAAAGGAAAAAAAGAATTAAATGTCTTGGGTACTCTGGAGACATCCAGGTTGAAAGGAAACAGTAATCAACAACTGTTAAAGACTGAACTAATCATAAGGAATCACTTTATGAGAAATAATGGTATGTCAGAGAAAAAGAGCCAAGAGTGTGTGAAGATTGTTAAAGACCTCAAAGACAACAAAGGACAATATTAGACAGATCTTCTGTTAAAAGGCTACTGTAAATGTTCAACCCACCAAAGAATCTTGTGTTCAGAACAGGCTAAAATCAACAGAGAGGATGGAGGTGTGCAGAAGTAATTGAGAGAGACTGAAGGATAATGCAACTGATTCCTGGGAAAACCTAAAGCACAAGAACTAAATTTAAAACAACTCCACTTTGATTCAGTTTCATATAAAAGAGAAATTCTAACAAGTTTTCAAGATTCTGTTATCACATAATGTCCAGGAAAAAAATAATCCAGAAATCCTTGTGGTATCTTTTTCCCTGCCCCCTCCAACCTCAAAGGTTAACAAATAGAATGAATGCACAATTTTCCATTCTAAATTAATCCTCCACTTTAAAAGAAATCAGCTAGAAGAACTAGGCAGAAATCCTACCTAAAGTTCTGGTAGAACTTCTGCCAGTGAGAGAATACTGGCATTTACATTTCTAGTAAAAAGCTTTCTAGATAGATACAACTGGTAAAGTATGCCAATTAAAATGTGAAGAAAACCCATTTCAACCTATCCAGAGTGTAAATTAAAGCTTTTCAAAGCATATCCAAACTAATGTAACCCAATCTTTATGATATATTGAAATCTAGGAAAAGAAGAGGAGTGGGAGGAGGAGGAGGAGGAGGAGGAGGGGGGGAGGGGGAGGAGGAGGAGGGGGAGGGGGAGGAGGAGGAGGAGGAGGAGGAGGAGAAATAGGATGCTTTATTATATGTGTATGCTATCTGATTCCCAATGACTTTAGGTAGTCAAACAGTGAAGCAAAGAAATTTAAAAGAAAAAGATTGCAAGTGGGACAGATCCCAGAAGCTAGGTCTTTCTCTCTCTCTCTCTCTCTCTCTCTCTCTCTCTCTCTCTCTCTCTCTCTCTCTCTCTCTCTCTCTCTCTCTCTCTCTCTCTCCCTCCCTCCCTCCCTCCCTCCCTCCCTCCCTCCCACTCTCTCTCTCCTGCCCTCCCTCCCTCTCCCTCCCTCCCTCCATCCCTCTCTCTCTCTCTCCTCTCTCTTCTTCCCTCCAAGGACTGATTCCAAATCACCACTGGCACCCATTTCTAAGAAAGACTAGAATCTGAGCATTTCTGCTTCTCGTCCAGCACTTCATCCACAACACACATTAGCTCTCTCCTCATTTGCATTAAGCAGAGTTTTTACATCCTGTCCATGGACCAGAAATGTGGGTTTCACATTTTGTTACCACCGGTTCGCCACATGTGCATGCGCTCACTTTGCGGGCGTATGTGCCCCTTCCACACATGCACCCGTCCTCAAAAATGTGCCTAAATAGGACACCATAGAGCTGGGGCAGATGGGTGGTTTCCTGTGATTTCCGCTACTGATTCAAGTGAACTGGTCCGTGGACATGTCTATAGAGATTTTCAGTCATCCAGGCCATAATTGTCCAAAAGGTGTTTATTTATTTATTTTTTATTGTTTTAGTTAAACAAAAACACACAGAAAAAGAATCATCTTTCGTTACATCTTGTAGAAAGCGTATCTTATTAATAAATCATTGTTTAAAGATAGCTATAAAGGTATAATATTGTGTGGGCCTGTGGAGAGGAGAGGTGAGATAAACAGTAAATAACTTTTAGTCAACTGCAATAATAACAAAGAAATGTTAATGGATAATATCTAATGATATATACAGGTGTGCTATGGGGGGGGGGATGCTTAGCTATCTTACTTAACTGAAGTTGTTTTAGAATATGCCATAAAGGTGTAATGTTATTGGAGAACTATTGAAACTGCAAATGAATGCCAGTAGGTGGTTGTGTCTTTAAATATAAATGATTCTAGATAAAAACATGTTTAAAGAATGGTACCCAAATGAGAATTGTGGTACAAGGATAGTAAAATACACTATTTTTCTTCTTGACTTAAAATGTACAACTCGATTTGAATGAAGTATATGTAAGGATGGTGGAAGAAATGCACAGAATATATTTGTAACCAAAAGGTGCTTTTTTAAAGAGGCAACAGGACTACCTTGTTTTTCTTTGAAGACGTTTCGCTTCTCATCCAGAGAAGCTTTCTTTAGCTCTGGACAGTACCACAAAGAGTGCATTGAAATCCTGTCCATGGATCAGTTCCACAAAGAGTGCGTTGAAGTAATTCAATCGACAAGTGATTATAGCACCTTTGTAATCAGACAACAATCAACTGCCTCTCTGGGATTAAAATACTATTTGCCCTAGAATAATAATTGTCAAAAGAGAATCAGTTGGAAGTATTAGAACCCAACACTTATGGGGGGGAAAGAAGGGGTCACAACTCTTTTATTTACTGGCAAGTCCTTCAAAAAATAGGTTTGATGATGAATAAAGCCAGGGGAATATTTCTTACAAATAACAGTGAGATAAGTTAAAATAGGGCTGGAAATTAGAGAAAGGAGGATTAATGTAAAATATATTTTTCAGGTGAATTGATAATAAGAAGGAAATCTAGGCTTGTAATGATGAAAATGTTGAATATGTCCGAATAAAAGGGTGATGGCTATAAAAATAACAGATAGAAATACTGAATAAGCAAAAGATTGAAGATTATAACTTAATATAAATATGTGTGTTATTAATATAATTATATAAATTTGTTAAAATATATGAAAACAAGATTTCTTTCCCTTCCCAAGGGACAAACAGAAGATTCACCATCACTAGCAAAATTATTGGCATATATGCAGTCACTTCCTAATCAACATCGCTAAATATTTCTCTTCCTTTCTGTAACCCTTCAAAGTGTTTTCTCAACAGTCTTTTCTTTTTCTTATTTTATTTTTTTGGGGGGTGGGAGTGGGGAGAGGCAACATTGAATGGCAACTCTTGGAATCGATTCCTTAAGTATGAGATTGCTTCTGGAATCCTGCCCATAAATCTATCGATATGGAAATGTTTCTGTGAAATAGATTTCTGATACAGTGTCCTTAAAACCAGGGAAATGAATCATAATGATTCAGGGATAGAGTTTATTTCAGAATCGTGTGAGCAAAATTTACCCCTGCATTTATGAGATCTATATATTTATTTTTCTACATATTTGGAATCAACTTTCTTCATCAATTGCTATACAAGGAGGAATGATTATGAATATATTACAATATATTTTTTAATGTAGTGACTAGAGGAGAAAGCATAGAATGAAATATTTCTTTTAGCTCTGCTTACTTTCTTAGTTTTCCACATGAATGAGAATATCAGAAAATTAGGACTCTAAGTTAGCAATAGCACTTAGACTTATATACAGCTTAATAGTGGTTTTATAGCCCTTTCTAACCAGTTTACAGAGTCAGCCTCTTGCCCCCAACAATCTGGGTCCTCATTTTATCTACCTTGGAAGGATGGAAGGCTGAGTCAACCTTGAGCCTGAAGAGTGAGAGGAGGAATTCTGGGAATTGAAGTCCACAAGTTTTAAAGCTGTCAAGTTTGAACACCCCTGGGTTTTTTTCTTCTAAAGGGTTAGGGGTGCAAGGGTCTTGTAACTTGACAGCTTTAAGACTTGCGTGCTTTAAATGCCAGAGTTTCTGAGCCAATGTTTTGGTTGCTAAGCAAAAGCGTTGTTAAGTGAGTTTCACCACATTTTACAAGTTGGCCATGCCCACCCAGTCACATGGCCGGCAAGCCACTCCCACTCGGTCATATAGCCGGCAAGCCTCTCCCACAAAGCAGGCCACACCTACAGAAGAGGTTCTAAAAAAATGAGACCCACCACTGTATCACATGCACATTTTTGGAGTGGGAATCATATATTCCAAGTGAGGAGTTAAGGAATTATAATTCTTCTCACTAATCTTCCCTTCTTAAGGGGGCTGTCATCATTTGGGTAAATATGGCAGGGTTTTTTTGGATGCAAAATCCAAAATCAATTCCAACTTGCAGCACTTCTGTCTAATTCACGGACGTGTCAATCACAATGATTGAACGTTTCTCCCTAATAGAATAACCTGCCTATTTTGAAACTCAGGAAGACTTTGATGATTTTTGTAATTAGGAGAGAACATCTGCGTAATCCGTGAATTACTTGTGAAATTTTAGATGTCGTTGTGATTTAATTACAATTAGATCAGGGAGGTTTGGGGGGGGGGGAATCATATTTTCCCACTAAAGGAATATGTTTGCAGCTCAGGGTTGAAATGAAGGATTCTTGGTGCTATTTGAGCTTGCGGGGTTTTCTTGCAGATGTTTTATTGCCCAAACTAGGTAACATCATCAGTGCTAATAGAGAGAGGGGGTTGTTCTCAATTTATATTCTAGTGGTTTGCCCTGTTAGTGTTGGTGATGGGTGGTCTTGGAGCAGAGGTGGGTTCCTACCAGTTCGCACCAGTTCGGTAGAACCAGTTCGTCAAATCTACCAAATCTGTTAGAAGAGGTTCCACCAGAAAGCAGGCCACACCTACAGAAGAGGTTCCAAAAAAATTTGAAACCCACCACTTACACACACACACACACACACACACACACACACACACAGACAGACAGACAGACAGACTCACACAGAGAAAGAGAAAGAAAAAGAAAGGAATAAATAAAAAAAGAAAGAAAAAGTGAGAGAGAGATGAAAGAAAAAAAGGAAAAAGGGACAGAGAGACAAAAGGAAGGAGAGAGAGAGGGAGGGAGGGAGGGGGAGAGAGAGAGAGAGAGAGAGAGAGAGAGAGAGAGAGAGAGAGAGAGAGAGAGAGAGAGAGAGAGAGAGAGAGAACACATCGCCGGCAAGCCACTCCCACCAGATAACATGGTCGGCAAGCCACTCCCACAAAGGAGGCCACACCCATAGAATAGGTTCGAAATTTTTTTGAAACCCACCACTGTCTTGGTTGAGCTGTTTACTGTTGGCTTGTTGGCAGTTCCTTGATTGGGGAATTGTTTACTACTTCATTGCTGACAATGGGGGCTTTCACATTTTGTTACCACCAGTTTTGCCATGAGTATGCCTGCTTGCTTCCATGCACTGCCCCTTCCACACATGTACCCAGCCTTCCATGCATGCACATTGTTTGAATGCACGCCTTCCACGCAACAATCTGGCTTCAACAATGTGCCTAAATAGGACAGATCGAGCTGGGGCCCACCCAATTTCTTCTACTGGTTCGGGCGAACCGATCTGAACCGGCTGAATACTACCTCTCATTGTTGAACTGATGTTAATCCTGGTTTTCATCATCAAGACCACCAGACCAACAGCTAAGAAATGAACAATACCCCAATCAAAGAACTGCCAAGCAAATCAATAGTAAACAGCCCAGCCAAAAAATAATCCCACTAACACCCACGCTGATAGGCAAACCACTAGAATATAAATTGAGATCAAATACTCTCCCTACTAGCCCTGATGATGTTACCTAGTTTGGGTAACTACTGCAAGCTGAGAGAGCACCAAGGATCCTCCCATATTTTCCCCTTTCCGTATAAAGTTTATGCTGGGAGTGGATTTAGTCCTAATTGGCCAAAATGAGGAGATATGCTTCAAAGGACATAGTTCAAAGACATTCCCAGATTTCAAAACCTCAATATATAGTTTACCGCCTAAAAGGTAGCTCATTTAATTCAGATTTAGGAAAATAGATCAAGGTTCCAGTTCTGATAGATGTAACTAGAGCCGAGGTGGCGCAGTGGTTAGGGTGCAGTACTGAAGGCCACAACAGCTGACTGTTATCTGCAGTTCAGAGGTTCTAATCTCACCGGCTCAAGATTAACTCAGCCTTCCATCCTTCCGAGGTGGGTGAAATGAGGACCCAGACTGTGGGGGCGATATGCTGACTCTGTAAACCGTTTAGAGAGGGCTGAAAGTCTAACTGCTATTGCTATTGCTAAATACTCATTAGTGATATGCAAGCAATTTTTTACCCATTCTGTTTTAATTTGCCTATTTTTCTCTTGAATAAATCCTAGGCCTATGGAGAAAAAAGTCCTCTATCCTACATAACTTTCAGTGCCTTTATTTATTTTTATTTTACAGGTGAAAATATTCACACCATCTTCTGATGGTGAAAATTTAAGCTTGTTTTTCCCCCCCCCAAAAGAACAAAACTAAAATGTGGAGTTACAAACAGTGATTGAAAAACCTCTGAGTGAATATGTTGAATTTGCTACAGGTAAGCAGAAGTAGCCACGTGTCATCATTTTGAAGATGTTTTCTTAGAAAGTGTGACATTTAATAAACACTCAGAATGGACAAAGAATTGAATAACTTCACACAGAGAAAGGTCCAGAATTACTGACATAGACAAGGTGTTTTCTTTGATGACACTTTAGAAAACCACTTCTAAAACTCAGGATCTATGACAAAAAAACAAGATGTACTTTTCACAGGAACTGTGGCAAAAAAAAAGATCAGTGTTGCATATCTCTTTTTCTCCCTAATTCTGTGCTCTTTACATTACCAAGATAAATGAGAATAAAAAAGAGAAAGTATTTCTGTATTAATAATGGAAGCTGTCTTTTGCATTGGGCCTTCAGGCCTGCAACATTTTATGCTGTGGGAAATTGGAAGGGAGGATTACCATATTTTTCGGAGAATAAGACATACCAGAGTATAAGACGCACACAGGTTTTGAAGAGGCATTTTTTTTTAAAGTAGGTAGGTAGATAGAGGGATGGAGAGGGAGACAAAGAGAGAGAAATATAGTAGGGAGGGAGGGAGGGAGAGAGAGAGTGTAGAAAGGTAGGTAGGTAGAGGAAGAGAGAGAGAGAGAGAGAGAGAGAGAGAGAGAGAGAGAGAGAGAGAGAAATATAGTAGATAGGTAGGGAGAGAGAGTAGGTAGGTTGGGAGGTAGAGGGATAGAGAGAGAAAAATAGAGAGAAATACAGTAGATACGTAGGGGGGGGAGAGAGAGAGTAGTTAGGTAGGTATATAGGTAGACAGAGGAGGGTAAAGAGAAAGAGAGAGAAATACAGTAGGTAGGTAGGGAGAGAGAGAGTGTGTAGGTAGGTAGGTAGATGTTTCTAGGTGTATTTATCCATGTGCTGGAGAAGGAAATCGTTGACCACCTGTAGCACCTGCTGGGACACACCACACTAACTAAACAGCTTTCCAAAAGGGAAAAAAAAGTATTTGTACTCTGCAAACCTCCCCAAAACGGCCCATTTTTTGTGAAAATGGGCCCATTTCTTTTAAAGGCATGAATAGCCTGGGGGGGGGGCGCTTGCAGAGTGCTCCTGGGGGGGAGGGTGGGTCAGAAAAGAACAAAGAATGGCCCATTTTTCATGAAAATAGGCCTTTTTTGTCAAACAAATTGCATCCATAGCCTTATGGAGGATTATAGAGTGCTGCTGGGGGCTGGGTGGGGGGGCAAAAAAGCACCCATTTTTCACTCATTTCTGCCCTCCCCAGCCCCCAGATCTCTGAAAGCCTCCATAAGGCTATGCACAGCCATTTTGCTGGAAGGGGCGGGGCTTCAAGAAGCAAAAAATGCTCTATTCGCTGCATAAGACGCACCTAGATTTTCAGCCTCTTTTTAGAGGAAAAAAGGTGTGTCTTATACTCTGAAAAATACGGCATATGGAGTGTGATAGATTTAGTAAAAAACAACAACATTCCTTTCTCAGAGAGTCAAGGACATTTTGCCCTGCACCTGAAGTGGTGTGACTAGGATGCATCTCTGATGCATCTGGGATGGTACCTGATTGGATCATGTGATGGACATGTGGGTTCTGGGCAGGGGCTTGGACTTTCGTTTGAGTGGGGAAGACCTGGAAATTTTCAGATTCTGGTTTTCCCAGATGTGCCAATATGACATCTCTAATAAAATGGAACTTTGAGGAGCTTCAAGCTTCGGAGTCTTCTTTCATTGGGGGGTGTTACTTGGAAACCTGACAATGTTGATCATCTCTTTTTCAACCATTAATTGTAGTGGGGTGGAAATTATTTGTCCTCATAAAATTATCTGAGAATTTGGGAGCAGAGGTTTGGTTAACTTTGGAGAATCACTTGTTTGTCCTCTCCTCCCCCCCCCCCCCATTTTTCACCTCTTAAAAAAATGCATATAAAAATAATGAACATATTCTACTCCGAACAATATAGCATTACTTAGAATAATTTGTGCAAAAAAAATATATCTTGAATCTACATGAATGGAGTTTCGAATATTTGTTGAGGAGGGTAAGAAAAATAAAATCTATTATTTTGTGATCTACTTGTTGATAGCAGCAAACGTTAGACTAACTAAACTGAACTACTTTGAAACCATTAAAATTTTATCCTTAGTTAAGCAGCTTTGGTATATAAGGGCTGTGGAGACATTATACCTCTTTTATTACATCTTCTAAACCAAATTCCTTGAGATATTGCAAGATTTGCTATGTGATTAATCAAAGATACCCTGAGTAAAAACCATCTGGGCTGCTATACTCAGCTCTAAAATGATATGTGTTGCCTATAAAAAAGGTTTAGAATGGATAGTGAGAGGTATGGATGAGCAATATTGATGATAATAAGTGAGATTTTATTGTGATGTTCTGAGCAGTTACTGGAGGCATTCAAAAGAGACGGGACAATCATTTGTTTGAAATGATACAGCAGGGACTTGGACAAGGTCCCTTTCAACTCTATTATTCTTTGTTCTAGAGGTAAAGGTTCCCCTCGCACATATGTGCTAGTGGTTCCCAACTCTAGGGGGCGGTGCTCATCTCCGTTTCAAAGCCGAAGAGCCAGCACTGTCCCAAGACGTCTCTGTGGTCATGTGGCCGACATGACTAAATATCGAAGGCACATGGAACGCTGTTACCATACCACCAAAGGTGGTTCCTATTTTTTCTACTTGCATTTTTTTACATGCTTTCGAACTGCTAGGTTGGCAGAAGCTGGAGCAAGTAATGGAAGCTCACTCTGTTATGCGGCGCTAGGGATTCAAACCGTTGAACCGCCAACCTTCTGATCGGCAAGCTCAGCGTCTTAGCCATCGAGCCACTGTCTCTCTTTCAATGTCTATGCATATTGTGAAATTATGTTATGTGGCTGGGTTTATTAAATTATCACATTTCTTAAAAGGCATTCTGTAAGGTTTGCTTTGGGATTAAGCTGCCTAAAGAAGAAAGGAAAGGTTTATCTGTAGATATTTATTCATACATATTCGAATCAATGAAGTAATTAGATATAAAATGTTGTTTCATCTGCCTGCTTTCTTCCTTTCCTCGCTCATATTGCAGAAAAACACCTCCAATGGTTAATTGGTTTTAATTATTTTTTTAAAAAAGAAACTTTATAAGAAATGTTTACTATCATAACCAGTCTGCTGGTGCATATTGATGATCAACTATAAGATGATATATTCAAAAATATTTGCTGTAGCCTGAAAAGATGATTTTGCAAATGGCATGTGACAAGAGCTTTGTACACACACACACGAAAACACACACACACACACACACAAAACACATACAGAGAATGAAAATCAATGGAGTCACAATTAAGGCATAGTTATGAAATTAAGGAACGTGGTGGCTCAGTGGCTACAACGCTGAGATTGTTCATCAGTTCAGCGGTTTGAATACTTAGTGCTGCATAACGGAGTGAGCTCCTGTTACTTGTCCCAGCTTCTGCCAATCTAGGAGTTTGAAAGCACATAAAAATGCAAGTAGAAAAATCGGAACCACCTTTGGTGGGAAGCTAACAGCATTCTGTGCGTCTTCAGCATTTGGTCATGCCAGCCACATGACCATGGAGATGTCTTTGGACAGCGCTGGCTCTTCGGCTTTGAAACGGAGATGATCACCGCCCACTAGAGTTGGGAACAACTAGCACATATGTGCAAGGGGGAACATTTACCTTTATGAAATTAAGACAAAATGAATGCTTAAATCTTTGAGCAAAGATTCACTAGGAAATGACATTTCTTTTGACAAAAGCTAGCCTGGAAAATGTAATATGTGGTTTATACATTACATTGCCTCACGGTTCAGAAGGATTCACCCCCAGCGGTATGTCCCATAACCTTCTATATAATACAGAAGAACCTTAGGAGGTTTATTCAAAGCTCATTGAGTTCTGCGGGACCTATATGTGGATGGAGGATTTGTCTGAAGGTCTGGTGGGCTTGAGGGAGTGAGATGAGACAAACGCAGATCTGTGATTTTACCTATATGGTAATTTCTTTCTTTTATAGTGAAGCAAAAGAGAGAGCTTCGGAGGACCGAAGCGGAAAAATAAATGAAACCAGAATTAAACCAGAGTTGGCCATGACTGTATTTCTTTTCATAGGGTGGACATTTTTGAACATTTTGCAGCATTATGGATTTAACATCAGTCTTGCCATGTTGAGTTGACCTTGAAGTTTCAACACAGTATGGGCACTTTTTAACTCCCTCAAAAGCATAATTGGCTTCCTTAAGGGGGAACCTTTCTTTGAAAAAGCATGAAAAGATGGAACCATGCAATGCCGATTGACTGTAAAGTCCATCAAGTACTAAATCTAAAGTGAATAATTTTGTACACCTGTAAATAAGTTATGATTTCTGAGCCATTGAGTACTGTCAATAACTCCAGCCAACTTACTTGGAAAGGTTATTTCTTTCCTTAATGTCAACTGCCGTTTCTCATCCTTCCTAAAGTCTTTCTCAAAGGTACCCCCATAACTCAAAGAATAACCCACCCAATTCCAGAAAACTCTGAGACAATTTATAACAGACCATATTCTATTAGGGAAAGAGAGCACAGTGATTAGAATGGTGTAATGCAGACTAACTCTGCCGACTGCCAGCAGTTCGATCCTGACTGGCTCAAGGTTGACTCAGCCTTTCATCCTGAGGAGGCAGTATGCTGACTCTGTAAACTGCTTAGAGAGGACTGTAAAGCACTGTGAAGCGGTATATAAGTCTAAGTGCCATCGCTATTTCACTAATTACTAACTGAGATAGTCATGTTTTGCTTTAGTTTGGAAGCATATCAGGTGATATAGTATCTTTCAACAGACTGTTGGAATTGCCACATGGGTTCACTGATACAACATGGAAAAAGGACCCTATGTGTGGTGGGTGAGTGTCAGTGTGTTTGTCCAGAATATTTGCAGAAATCTAAGTCATTAACAAAAGTTTGAAAAAAACAAAAAAGTAGAACCAGCCATTTTGTTGAGAAAGTTTTTGAACAGAATCATGAGGGGGAGGTCTTAGAGAATGCATATGATTCATGAATTATGAATTATGGATTATTCTAAAATACTAGCTGGATACCTGTGCTCCGTTATGAAACTATGTGATTGGGCTTGAAAAATCGACACAGCTTGAAAATTAATGAGTAGTTATGATCAGCCTCTCCTCTCTCCTTCTCTCCCTCAAGCTTGCCTCTCCTATCTTATTCTCTTCTCTCCCTCAGGCTGTCCCCACCTAGCCCACAGGCCGTATGAGTCCTGCACTGGTCACGCTCATGCCCAAGTGGCAGTCGGAACAGAATTCTTTTCAGGTGGGGAGAGGGAGTAGAACATCTAACTCCTTAGCATCAAAGTGTGTTAACCTCTCTATATAAATACTGTATACAAAATATTAACGATCTGATGGTTATTTTGAAAAATCCTTTCTTAGCAAGTACCTAGAAGCCAAGAGAAACATATAAGTTTGTAGGCTTTACAGTTCTGGAGATTTTGTGATTCATGATAACCTTAGCCAGATTTTCATAACATAACTTAGTTTCCTACACTTCTCCTGAATGCTTCCGCCATTCCAGGCCTCAGAGATTTTCTCAAATGTAAGAAAAAGCTTCCACCCATGAAAAAAAGGTCCTGATCCTATAGCAAACTAAACATGAAAAAGCACCTGTGGATAGCAATAAATAGCATTATCTTCCTTCATTATCTCTCTCTCTCTCTCTCTCTCTCTCTCTCTCTCTCTCTCTTTTTTTTTTTTCTGTTTGTGTGTCCTATTTCCTTTCCATTCCCATCCTTCATCATTGTAGGAGGGTTAACAAGCAGAGTCAGCTGAAAATGGGACACCTGTAAGTTAATTATCAGTGTGACATTTCCCCCTCTTATTTCCATGAGACAAAGCAATTGCTCAGATTTTGTTTTGCCGAAGAACAGTTGCATATATCTGAGTGAAGGTGAGAAAACAAGCATATGAAATGTTCCCGAAAAGAAACTGGTTTGCAACAAGGGGAAAGTTATGATCCTTGGCCATCTTCTCTGTTCATTTTTTAAAAAAATATTTTTAATTCGCCCTTGTTATTTTTTATAAGTAACTCAAGGTGGTGAACGTAGCTAATACTACTGTCTCCTCTTATTTTTCCCCCATAACAACAACCCTGTGAGGTAGGTTGGGCTGAGAAAGACTGGACCAAAATCCTCCAGCCAGATTTCATGCCAAGGCAAGCCTAGAACTTACGGTCTCCTGGTGACTGTTCCAAAAGTCACCCAGTCAACTTCCATGTCTAAGGCGGGAATAGAACTCATTGTCTGCTGGTTTGTAGTCTTCAACAGAGGTGTCAAGCTCAAGGGGTGCCTGTGGAGCTACCCTGGAAACAGAGAAAGACTGGCCCGCAGTGCCTTTGCCAGTGAAAATGGACCTCGGGAGTGGCAGAGGGTTGCAGGAGGCCATCTCAACCAAAAACAGATCTCGCAAGGGCTGCGGGCAGCCTTCCTGAGCTTTGATTTCACTGGCTGAGGGTTGCAGGAGGCTGTTGCAGCCAAAAACGGAGCTTGGGAGCCCATTTTTGATGGCAGAGAGCTCAGGCCACCACAGGTGCCCCTGACATGAGTGATTCAAGCTGGCCACGCCCACTATGGCCATGCCCCCTCCAGAAGTCAAACACAACCCTCAATGAAATTGAGTTTGACACCCTTGGTCTTCAGCATTAGCCTAGCATTTTGACACCTGCCTAAATAATTTCATCGAATAAAAACAACACTTTCCCCAAAACCGTGTACCCCGCTGCTCAGTAGAATTCACCATTAGAAACTCAATGAATTTTTAGACAATATCTGCTTTTCAATAATTCCTGCACGCTGATGCTGGTCCTGCCTTCTGTAACTATCAACCGTTGCACGATCCTCCGTGAATATTGAGCTAATGTCTCCTCTCTTTTTTCTCATTTCCATACTAAGCATGGCTGGGACTTAGTTTCCAAGCCTCCTTACTTTCTTAATGACACAATCTATTTTTCAATGTCCTGTTTAAAATGCATTCCTCAGTGCTGAACACTTTGCATCAAATATGGGCAGACAAATAGAGAGCAGCATGGTACAAATGTTTAATGTTGTCTCATCACTACGCTATGCTTAGTGCATGCTAAAATGGTCATTCTTTTGTTAGAAGCTGTTGCACTGCTGTTCACATTCATCTCGTGATGTATTAAAACACAGAGAATCTTTCATTAGCTCGAGGCACCTCACCTTAACAATAATTGATAGTTTATCTATCTACCCATCCATCTATCTATTATCTATCCATCCATCTATCCATCCATCCATCCATCCATCTCTTTTTCTGGTATTCTCCATTTAAATTCATCTTGTTACTCTCCAGGCCTCTTAGAATCTTGATTCTATCTTACATGGTCTTGAATATTGAGCTTGCCGTTAATAATGAATAAAGCAATTTCTTTACCTACTTATATTTCTCTAAAAACAAAAGCAGAAACAAAGCTGATAATGATTAGGTTGATGTAGAGCAGGGGCAGTGGTGGGTTTCAAAAATTGTTCGAACCTACTCTGTGGGTGTGGCCTCCTTTGTGGGAGTGGCTTGCTGCCCATGTGACAATATGGGAGTGGCTTGCCACCCATGTGACCGGATATGAAGATGCCGACGACACTTGTCAGAACCACCTTAAATTACCTCACACACAGCACTGGCATGCATAAGAATATGATGTAAACTTGTTTTTTAAAAGGCGTCTTTGGTTTGCGTTAAAACAACTTCAACACACGCAATGTTCTGATTGCACCACAAACGCAGTAGTCATCCTTACCTTTCACAGAGGCACTGAGTTTTATAAATACAAGCATGATAGTGTAGAATAATCATATCCAAGGACCAGTGGTGGGTTTCAAAAAATTTTGGAACTCTTCTGTAGGTGTGGCCTGCTTTCCGGGTCCACTGGTGGAACCTCTTCTAACTGGTTCGGTAGATTTGACGAACCGGTTCTACCGAATAGGTGCGAACTAGTAGGAACCCACCATGAGCAGGGGTGTCAAACTCAAGGCCCACAGGGGGCTTAGATCTGGGCCATGGGACCACCCTGGAAACAGCGAAGGACTGGGCCATGGTGATTCTGCCAGGTAAAACATAGCTCAGGAGCGCTGCATGTGGCTCTCCAAGGCTCCATTTTTGGTTGTGATGGACCTCTGAGCTCCATTTTCACTGGAAAATGACAACAGGAGGCCATCACAGCTGAAAATGGAGCCTGGAGGGCCACAGCCCGCTCCTGCTCCATTTTCACTGACAGAGAGCGGCAGGAGTCTGTTGTGGCTGAAAACAGAAAACACTAACAGAGTGCTTGGGCCACCACAGATGCCCCCAACATGAGTGATGTCAAGCTGGCCATGCCCACCCCGGCCCCCAAGGTTAAACACAACCTTAATGTGGCCCTCAATGAAATTGAGTTTAACACTCTTGATGTAGAGTCATAAGTAAACCCTAACACAATTGCTCAACTAGCCCAGAATCTCCTGGTTTAACCTGGGTGCCTTAACCACTAGACCAATGTTTCTAGTGGTTCTCCATAATATTAAAGATTGGTGAATTTATGCATCCTGCAATTATAAGTAACTGCAGTATAAGCTTGGAATACAATGATCAAGAATACTATAATGTGCAACTATCACTAGTGAATATAAAACAGGAAGGAAATCAGAACCATCCTCCATGTGGGATGTTTTCAATTAAAAGGGTATCAAACATGTGATTGAAAACCCGACATATGGATTTTTGCATACAAGACAGACTTTATCCATGCAGGAGCAAGAAACATAGATATGGCCTTTCTTTGCTAGATTTAGACAGGGATATTGTTTTAGGGGTTGAAATACATATCCATAATGGAACTTCAACATGTTCTAGGAGGACAGGACAAGCATACGATTATGAGAAGAGGAGATGCTGATTCTTCCCAGTCCTTGCAAGATAGGTGTAGTGGCTCAGTAGTTAAGATGCTGGGCTAGTCAGCTGGAAAGCCAGCAGCCGAGGTTCAATACCCAAGAGCCACATGATGGAGTGAGCTCCTGTCCTTGCCTCAGCTCCTGCCAAACTACCAGGTCAAAAGCATGCAAAAGAGAGTAGTTAAATAGGTACCACTTCAGTGGGAATGTAACAGCACTCCATGATATCATGCGGGCCACATGACTATAGAAATGTCTTTGGAGAGTGCCAGCCCAGTGGCCTTGAAACTGAGATGAGTAAACACTCTCTATAGTCAGACACAATTGGCGGAGTAAACTCTGCAGAGAATCCTTTAGCTTTTTAATTGCAAGATATAGACTCTTTTTGGCAGTATCTCTCATATGACTATATCAGAGTCAGTAGTCAGCCGGTTCTGACAGGTTCTGGAGAACTGATAGCAGAAATTTTGAGCAGTTCAGAGAATTAGCAAACAGGCTGGCCCCACCCCTGCTTCCTCCCAGCCTCCCAGCTGATCTTCTTTTGTTGCCCTGAACAGGAGAATGGAGCTGGAAAGCAGGTTAGTGGGGTGGGGAGGGAATGGGGATTTTGCAGTATCCTTCTCTTGCCATGCCCACAAAGCAGGGGTGGGTTTCTCACCCCGTTCCAACCAGTTCGGTTGGAACGGGGCTGGCGGCGTCCTCGTGCACGTGCGCAGTGCACGCATGCGTACTAGCGTCTGTGCGATGCTCCAGCTGCTCCTGGAGGATCGCGCAGGCACTGTATGCATCCTGCGCATGCGTGGAAGTGCAGAACTTGTCAAAACCAGGTAAGGAGCGCGGGCGGGTGGGTGGGCCCTTCGCCGTTTCAGGAAGTTACTTACTTCCAGGTTCACCGACCAACCGGTTCGCGGGGACCGCCGTGAACCGGTTGAAACCCACCCCTGCCACAAAGCCACACCCACAAAGCCACGCCCACAGGACCAGTAGTAAAAAAAAAATGAATCCCACCACTGGACTATATATGTGTGGGGGAAAAAACCAAAGCCAACACCCTTTTGGTCAGAAGTTGATTGTCACCTGTTGAAGTTGAAATCCAGCCACAGTCAAAGAAGCAGCGTGGTTTCTTGTCTAACTCATTCTTTTAGCTAGATAATTCACCAAGTATGGTGAAAAAGATGCAAATTGTAAGCGGCATGGATGCCAGAGCAATGTGTGATGGTATCAGGCTCAGTTCTTAGGCCTTCTCCGGATCCCATCTGCCAGCCAGTGTCGGCTGGCGACTCCCCGGGGGAGAGCCTTCTCTGTTGCAGCTCCAGCCCTCTGGAACGATCTCTCCGTGGAGATCCGGACCCTCACTACCCTCCCGGCCTTCCGCAAAGCCGTTAAGTCCTGGCTGCTCCAGCAGGCCAGGGGGCTTTCGAAATATCCAGACCCTCGGAAATTGTGACTGTTGTATATTTTAATATGTTGTCTTGTGTATTATCCCCTTCCCTTGTTTTATTGTAAGCCGCCCGGAGTCCTTCGGAAGTGGGCGGCATACAAGCTCAATAAAACGAAAACGAACAAGTTCTCCCTAATGCTGCTGAAGCCCAAGATCCTATGTAGCCAGTCACAAAACACTCTCTGATTTATGACCTTCTGAGTACAAAGGATGCTGAAGCACCGTTAAGCCTCTGTAGGTCTGAAGTTTGGTTAATGCATGGATGGAACTGTGCCAGTAGAATCCACGTAAGCCATTCTGAGTTTCCCAAAGGAAGAGCTAGATAAGAGGCATAAAGCACTGACGTAATCCCCGTTGTGTAATTCAAGACCCCTTCACATTTGCTCTAGATGTGGTTGTCGCGGAAAACCACTTCCGTGCAGATAGGAAACCTTTTGCCTCCATTCACGTCGCCCCGCTTTGCTTCTAAACCCCAAACCGAGTGAAACAGTTTCCTTTGGTTTCACAGAGCACAGCATGTGTATCGTAGAGAATCAATTTTCAGCTCCCTTCTACAGATCGCGGGTGTCTCTATCCCACAAAGCTTTGGAGAAAGAACTGTGAAATTGTGCAACAGAAAGTGTATGAAAAGACAGAGCACCAAGTGTCTTCTGTGCCTGTTATTGAGTTCATAAGTCACACATGAGAAGTAACTTCAGTTGGTGCGCCACCTCCGCTTTTCGACTTTCATAATCTACCTCATAAGCTTGTTCCAAAGTTGTAAAACTCTAACGGAGAAGCAGTTCACCTAGCTAAATAAATGAAACTTATTAACAACCCTTTGCACTACATGAATGACCTAACCCAGGGGTCAGCAGCCTGTAGCTCTGGAGCTGCATGTGGCTCTTTCATCTCTCTGCTGTGGCTCCCTGTGGCTCAAAATATGCATCACAACCACCATTGTGCGACACCCGCTGGCAGGTGATTTATTGAGTTTTTCAATCCCCAATAGGCCAGCCATGGTTAAATCCAAGAAAAGAATGTTTAAGTCAACCACATATACTAGTTTTATGGCCACTCAGGAAATAGGCACGGGGAAGGTTTTATGGCTCCCGGTGTTTTCTTTTCTGTGGGAAACAGGTCCAAATGGCTCTTTGAGGGTTTAAGGTTGCCAACCCCTGATCTAACCCTACACTTATATACTGGCAGCATATGATTCTGATGACGCAAAGGTTCATTCATCAGCCACTTTTATAGTTGGTTCTTGACATTTATTTCCCCTCCTGAGGACAACAACATAATAACAGTGATGGAGAGATTGGTCTTTGTGCCCTGCTAAGCAGATCCATATAATATATTCCTTATTTCTTTTCACCTCGAGAATGAAAATCAAGTCATGGAAATCCCAAAGGTGCTTTTTTTTCAAGAGGCAATGGGACTTTCTGGCTTTTCTTTGAAGGCATTTTGCTTCTCATCCAAGAAGCTTCTTCAGCTCTGATGACTGAGAAGAGAAACATCATCAAAGAAAAACCAGAAAGTCCAGTTGCCTCTTGAAAAAGCACCTTTGGGACAACCATGACCTGGATGATGGAGAATCTCCATAGACTTTTGAATCCGTACACCATATGGAAGGTGAGTTGGAAAATCTCCATTAGACAAATTTTGTTGTATTTAAGTACAATGGCAATAAAGATTATACTTAGACATTTATCTCCTGCAGAACTTTAATTTCCCATCCCTCCATATTCTTTGATTTTTTTGTTGAAGATCTGAAGTTTTCTACGCAAGCATGAAAAGGTGATTTAGCACCCCCCATTCTTTGATGGATGGAACGAAATGCTTCCATGCTAATTCTGATAGGCCGGTTTGAAAGTATGTGCCTAGAGCTGTATGGTCTTAATCAATAAAGAATGTTCTTGTATGGTGTTCTCATGTGGTGCTTCATTTCTGGACCCTACGGGACACAAACAAACCTTGCAATGTAAATTCCTCTTCCAGCCCAGCAAAAGCTATTTTGATGCACATTAGGCATCAAAAGGAGAAAGTATCTCTTGGTGCAGGAAGGAACCAGCTCTTGTGATGCATCTAAAATAGCCCAGAGAATAGCAGGCTGAAAAGCTGTAAGAAAAGCCAACAATTTCACAGCTTTTCACCATCTTCAGGAGGCCTTACAGATTGCAGATTAACAGAGTTGGAAGGGACCTTGTAGGTCTTCTAGTCTAACCCCCCACCCAAGCAGGAGACACTAAACCATTTTTGACAAATGGCAGCCCAAACTCTTCTTGAAAGCCTCCAGTGATGAAGCTCCCACAACTTCTGAAGGCAACTTCTGTTCCATTGGTTGATTGTTCTCACTGTCAGGAAATTCCTCCTTATTTCTAGGTTGAATCTCTCCTTGATCAGTTTTCATCCATTATTCCTTGTCTGGCCTTTGGGTGCCTTGAAAAATAACTTGACCCCCTCCTCTCTGTGGCAGCCCCTCAAATGTTGGAAGACTGCTATCATGTTTCCCCTGGTCCTTCTCTTCACTAGATTAGCCATGCCCGGTTCCTGTAACTGTACTTGATATGTTTCAGTCTCCAGTCCCCTAATCATCCTGGTTGCTCTTTTTCTAGAGTCTTAACATCTTTTTTTTTGTGTGGTGACCATTATTCTAGGTGTGATCTTACTAGGGCTTTATAGAGTGGTGCTAGCACCTCACATGATCTTGATTGTATCCCTCTGTTAATGCAATTTAAGATTGTGTTGGCTTTTTTGGCTGCCTCTGCACACTACCTGCTCATATTTAACTGGTTGTCTGCCATTCTAAAGAATGAAGATGGGTGAGAAGGAGGGAGAGGAAAGAGCTTCCTTAAAAACTGTACATATTTATGTCCCCCCTCATCCCCATTAAAACCAATAGCTGCTGTGTAAACGCTCATACCTTCATCTTAGCTTACTCTCTGAATACCAAGAGCTCTCCACCTCTGGTTAACTTGAAGAAAAAAAATATGCATCTTTTCCAGAGGTGAGATTCTACCGGTTTGGACTGGTTCAAGAAAACTGGTAGCTCCAACTATCAGCTGGGAGTGAACCAGTTCACTCTGACTTTGAAGTGGGCCAGGGGTGGGTTCCTGCCAGTTCTAACATCTTCTATAGAAGAGGTTCCACAAATCTACAGTGCCGTTTAGAACCGGTTCCAGCTCCCTCCCTCCCCGCCTGTCCGCACATCATCAAGATGAAGAGCGAGAGGAGGAATTCTGGGAATTGAAGTCCACAAGTCTTAAAGCTATCAAATTTGAACTCCCCTGGAGTGTTGTTTTTAAGGGTTAGGGATGCAAGGGTCTTGTAACTTGACAGCTTTAAGACTTGTGTGCTTCAAATGCCAGAGTTTCTGAGCCAACATTTTGGTTGCTAAGCACGAGTGTTCTTAAGGGAGTTTCACCACATTTTACAAGTTGCCCACACCCACCCAGTCACATGACTGCCAAGCCACTCTCACTCAGTCACATGGCTGGCAAGCTACTACCACAAAGCAGGCCACACCTAAAGAAGAGGTTCTAAAATTTTTTGAAACCCACCACTGAAGTGGGCCCACCTTCCCACTCTTGTGTCAGCTGATTGGCGCGGCAGAGTGGATCGCCATGACTCCGCTGTTTTCCTCACCAGCAGTAATGCGGAAGGTGAGTTTTTTGTAAACTGTGCACACATGATTAGCGCACACCAAGTGCATGTGTGACCGAAGTGAGCACTTGCGAGCAAAGTGCGCACGCAGCAAACTGGTTGTTAAACCAGTATGATACCACCCTGGTCTTTTCCCTGTGGTTAAACCTGTGAAGCAGAGGTGGGTTCCTACCGGTTTGTACCCGTTTGTACGAGTAAGTAGTAGCTTGGCTTGCCACACCCCAGAACCAGTTCTATTGTCTATTATCTTGTTTTTTTGGTTCTGCACATGTGCAGAACAATCTTCATTGCAAAAAAATTTTTTTTCCCCTTTTCTAATGTTCTGCGCAGACCTTTTCAGCTGCAAATGCTAAGTGAGCGCACAACATTTTTTGCATGTTGGACCAACAGTAATTCCAGTAGGAACGCACCCCTGCTGTGAAGGCTTCGCTTCAACTTTCAGTTCCGCAAAATTGGCAAGTGCTTTCCCTCCTCTAAATTAGCCAAAAAAACACAAACAAACAACCAAGTGGAAATGTTGACATGCAACCCTCCTTCCTATCCTCTCTTACTTCTCACGCCCAAGTCATTCTCTTTTGCTTTCATTGGCCGTGGCAATGTAGAGTAGCCCTATTCCCCACCTTCTTCCTCTCTATAGAAGCAAATGGCTAGCAGTGCAACGTATAATAGAGTTACTTGGAAAGCTGCACCTTCGTAATTAGATATTGTTTTTTTATTGCATCAAACTTTTCTCTGCACCAATGTCCTTTTCATCCTCAGTGTACTAAATTAAATATCTGCCCCTTGTAGAATCTGATTAATCTATACTAGATTAAAATCAAATCATGTACAAAATCAATTTCGCTTAAAGTACAATAATCTCAGCTCATCAGGATCCTTTTTCTAATAATAATGAGAAAGGCTTGCCCTTCCTCCTTCTTTCTTTCAGATTTCTTTTCCCCCCCCTCTTTTTCCCTTCAACGTTTTACTCAAAGGTTTATTTTTCCCCCCTTTAATTGATACTGTATAAACTTTGAGGGATTTTTTAAAAAAATATTTTATTTAAGGAGGAATGACAAATATTTAAGCCTTTGGGGGAGGGATTATACTGACATTGGATCATGGGATTATCTGTAACATCAATGTTGGGGAATTTGGACTGGTTTGTCCTCTTGTCAGAAAATAAATCAGACAGAAAAAAAAGAGGGTCTTACAAATGTTAATCGCGTATTCAATCATTTCTTACACTAAGCAGCTAGAAAAATAGGAGCAAGATGACGCAAACTAAAAGGGGGAAAAAAGGAATGGGTATTGGTCATTCTTAGGAAGTTAGGATGGGATTTTCCAACTTTTCAGTACCGCCAACTAAAAAAAAACACCAATAAATTAATTTGTGCATTCTCTCTCCATGAATAGAACTGGGGTATTCCATCTGTTTACCAGGTCATGCTATGAATTCACAGGAGAGTGAACTGTGATTCATTTGCAGTTTACTGACACTTACAGGTTAACAGAGTTGGAAGGTACCATGAAGGTCATCTAGTCCAACCCCTCTGCTCAAGCAGACCCTACATCATCTTTGACAGATGGCAGCCCAGTTTCTTCTTGGAAGCCTCCAGTGATGAAGCCCCTGCAACCTCTGAAGGCAAAGCTGTTCCATTGGTTGATTGTTCTCACTTTCAGAAAGTTTCTCCTGATTTCTAGGTTGAATCTCTCCTTGATCAGCTTCCATCCATTATTCCTTGTCTGGCCTTCAGGTGCCTTGGAAAATAGCTTGACCCCCTCCTCTCTTTGACAGCCCCTCAAACATTGGAAGACTGCTTTCATGTCTCCCCAGGTCCTTCTCTTCCCTAGACTAGCCATGCCCAGTTCCTGCAGCCGTTCATTCTATGCTTTAGCCTCCAGTCCCCTAATCATCCTGGTTGCCCTTGGTTCAGAAACAGAACCATCTTACAGAAGAAATTTCCACAGTGGCAAGATTTTGCAGATCAAACACCTGCTCTACTTCAGGGTGTCAAACTTGATTTCATTGAGGGACTCATCAGGTTTTTGTTTGACCTCTAGTTGGGTATGGCCATAGTGGGTGTGGCTAGCTTGACATCACTTGTGTCAGGGGTGTCTGTGGTGGCCTGAGCACTCTGCCAGCGAAAATGAGCTCCCGAACTCCATTTTCGACTGGGACGGCCTCCTGCAACCCTCTCCCAATAAAAATGTAGCACACGACCATCCCAAGCTCCATTTTTGCTGGCAGAGGCACTGCGGGCTGCTTCTTTGCTGTTTTAAGGGTGGCCCCATGGGTGAGATCTAAGCACCTATGGCCCAGATCTTATAGCTATAGCAGTTATAGCAGTTAGATTTATATACCACTTCATAGGGCTTTCAGCCCTCTCTAAGCGGTTTACAGAGTCAGCATATTGCCCCCAACAACAATCCGGGTCCTCATTTTACCCACCTCGGAAGGATGGAAGGCCGAGTCAACCCTGAGCCGGTGAGATTTGAACAGCCGATCTGCCGAACTGCAGTCAGCTGAAGTAGCCTGCAGTACTGCACTCTAACCACTGTGCCACCTCGGCTCTATCTTCTTTGTTGTGAACTGTCTCCATATTACAAAGTCATTGCAACCCATCAGAATCCCTCTCTCTCCTTCCACGCCTCTCTCTTCTTGCATTTGTGTTCATTCACAGAGTCCTCGCAAATTAATGCCGCACAGTGCATAAGGCTGCCTAAGTTGCTTTCTGAATCCATTTATGTGGTCTCAGCTTGATACGTCCACGCGGGGAGCATAATGCTTTGGTTGGCCTATGATCTTATCTTCTTAGAGCTGCCCAAGATTAAAGAACAATTGAAATTCATGCCAGTCAAAGATAGAAAAGAAAAGCTGATCTTGGAAGAAGTTGAATTAAATTTATTCCAGCTGGGGTGGATGGTTTGCATTCTGTTCGAAAGAAATCCTGTTAAGAAAGTCGCATTCGGCTCGGAAAGCTCTTATGTGATTGATATTAATCAAGTGTGACTGATCTTTCCTGACCTCCAACACCAGACCATATTATATAATGGTAATAACGCAAGAGTTTGAGAGGGGGGGGAATTAAATCTGCATTAGGCTTCTGCAAGGGGAAGAGCAGAATTGTTCAGATAAAAGCAAGTTTGTTCATTTATTCAAATCTTTGTCTTAGTGTATCTCCGAGTAACTCATGGTAGCCTGTGCTTTACGGTGACCCAATTTAAGTTGAAAATAATTTCACACATTGTAGCCAAGGTGCAAACAGATCATATCTTTCATTATCCACCACCCTTAAAGCCAAGCATTTTTAGCTTAGTAAGGATATTATTGTCAAACTACTACTCTGTTGTTGTAATATAGTTCCTTGTGTAGGTGTGTGTCACCCATGGCCCAGTTCATAACAGGGCTTGCAGAGCCACGCTGAACCACACAGGAGAAAACAAACTCCTAAAACTCCATAACATCCTGATAGTTCATAACATAACATCCTGAGATGTGCCCTACCAATGACGCCCAGGATTTGACCATATATAGACTGAGCAGTAGATTAGAAATTGTACTTTTACAGGCTGTTTTTACCCACATGCTATTGCTCCTCCTGCCTTTGTCCTATCTCAATAAAAGGGGCTCTCAGACCCCCAATCTGGGTTGCTCCATCCCGAGAAAGATCGTGTCGTGTCTTTTCTCCACATTGGCCTCATGGACGAACCACGGGAACGTTACACTCTGTGTTTGCATTGTAGTTTCCTACCTAATGTACTAATGATATATGATAAATTAATCAAACAATCAATCAGTTACTGAGTTTTGCAAACAATTGGACAAACACCCAAAGCTAAACAAAGCGAGGCTGTGGCATACAATTGAAAGAAATCCAGGAAGCTTGTATTTGTGTAGTCTGTCTGTCTGGCAAGAACCAAGAGTGTTAATTCAGTGAGAATGGACATGTAACACTTATATCCATTCTAGGCAGTTAGAGAACTTTGCAATAGTGGTGTATCTATGTAGCTCAGGGGTAAGGTAAAAGTAAAAGTTATCCTCGCACCTATGTGCTAGTC
This sequence comes from Thamnophis elegans, assembly GCF_009769535.1. Classification (NCBI taxonomy): domain Eukaryota; kingdom Metazoa; phylum Chordata; class Lepidosauria; order Squamata; family Natricidae; genus Thamnophis; species Thamnophis elegans. The sequence goes on along the minus strand of NC_045551.1, from coordinate 61,089,453 downwards.
ATTCCCAACTCTAGGGGGCGGTGCTCATCTCCCTTTCAAAGCCAAAGAGCCAGCACTGTGCAAAGAAGCAGGAGACAGTCTGTCTCCACTAGATACCTAACCTCTAGGCTCCACCAATCTCATATACCCTATTCTCACGTCACACACCAGGTCAGTCTTGCCAGCCTATAGTGCAAAGCAAGAGAAGAGAGAGGAAGCAATCTCCACATTTCACTCCAGAAGGAAGGAGATGAATGGCAGTCCTGAGTTGTACATTTGAAAATGATGTAGTAGTAGTAGTAGTAGTAGTAGTAGTAGTAGTAACAACAACAACAACAACAACAACAACAACAACAACAATGATTATGGCACAAACCAGCAGTGGTAATTCCAGTGGTAATTGGCACACTGGGTGCTCTTCCAAAAGCACTGGAATTACATTTAAAACAGTTAAAAATTGACAAAATCACCATCAGTCAAATGCAAAAAGCCACACTGCTTGGATCCGCACGCATATTACGAAAATACGTTACGACGTCCTAGGCCCCTGGGTGGGGCCCGACTAGTAACCAATGCCAAATCCGGCGAAACAACTGGCCGCTGTGATACAATTCTGTTGTTGCTTAATAGTAGTAGTAGTAGTAGTAGTAGTAGTAGTAGTAGTAGTAGTAGAGGTGGTGGTGGTGGTGGTGGTGGTGGTGGTGGTGGTGATACAGTATGTCTTGTTAGGCACATGGTGGCTCAGTGGCTAAGACACTGAACTTGCTGATCAGAAAGCTCGGCAGTTTAGGGGTTCAAATCCCTAGCGCTGCGTAATGGAGTGAGCTCCAATTACTTGTCCCAGCTTCTGCCAACCAAGCAGTTTGAAAGCTTGTAAAAATACAAGTAGAAAAATAGGGGCTACTTTGGTGGGAAGGTAACAGCATTCTGTGCGCCTTTGGCATTTAGTCATGCCGGCCACATGACCACGGAGACGTCTTTGGACAGCGCTGGCTCTTTGGCCTTGAAATGGAGATGAGCACCGCCCCTTAGAGTCAGGAACGACTAGCACATATGTGCAAGGGGAACCTTTACCTTATGTCTTGTTATCACTGCATTATCCACCTCCTAAGAAAAATGCTTCTTCAAAAGAGGCTAAAATTTGACTGTGACCTTCCAACATGCAACCTGATTGGCTACCTTTGCATATTTGAGATTGTAGATGTATCTGGGGCAAGAATCTAAACTCAAATTGACTTTGGGACAGGCTATTCTCATTCTTCTCAGCAAGGTTGATGCCTTATGGCAATTGCACAAAGCATAAATAATGGAACTGCACTAACATACCTCCCTCAATTGGCATTCAATTCCTGTTCAGTCAGAAATAAAGGACTTGCATCACACTGCGCGAAGGCCTTCCTTCATCTTGTGTAATGCAGCTATAAACAGAACTTATACTTCATACTTTACTCCTGGATTACAGAATGCTATTTAGACCAGAGAAGGCTTGGCGTAGAATTCCATCTCGAAAAGAATGGATCAATAGACTTGATTTTTTTTTCTTTCCAATCCATATATGCAATAAAATATCCGTATGGACCCATTCATTCCACCGAATCCAATTTTGTACGCCCTAAAAATTGCTGACTTGTTTCTCATGCTAAGCCAAAAGGCGGATTTATCAAGCTCCAAACTCAACTGAGCCTGCAGTCTTCAACATGCTTACAAGGGGTAACCTCCGCGACGAAGGCATAAATATGATGGAGAGAAAGTGCTTAGTTGATATTCTGTCTGAATGCGAATTTCATGGTGTTGCACTGGACACAGAGTGTGCGTCCTGACGCAACCGAAAAGTGCTGCACTTTGCAATATTGGGTAATGCTCACACACCAACTGACAGTCAGACACTTGTTCAACAAAATATATATATATTGAGGCTCTAGAAAGAGTGTAGAGAAGAGAAACAAAGATGATTAGGGGACTGGAAGCTGAAGACTGAAGAGGGGTTGCAGAAATTGGCTATGCCCAGTTTAATGAAAAGAAGAACTAGGATCAACCTTTTCTCCAAAGCACCTGAGGACAGAACGAGAAGCAATGGGTGGAAATTGATCAAGGAGAGAAGCAACCTAGAACTCAGAAAGAATTTCCTTACAGTTAGAACAATTAATCAGTGGAACAACTTGCCTTCAGAAGTTGTGAATGCTCCAACACTGGAAGTTTTTAAGAAGATGTTAGATAACCATTTGTCTGAAATGGTATAGAGCAGTGATGGTGAACCTTTTTGGCAATGAGGGCCCCAACTGGAATGTGTGTGCATGCGCATGTGACTGGAGCACTGGAAACCCCAAAACCAGCTGGCCGGTGTGCATGCCTGTTTTTTGGGCATTTTCAGGTCATTTTCAGGCTGTTTTTAGTCCCCAAATAGCTGAAAAATGGCCTGAAAAATGACCATGGGCATTTTTGGAGTAAAAAAAACAACAACAGCCTGAAACTGTGTCAAAAATGGCCTGAAAGAGACCTAAAAAAAAGCCCAGAAAATGCCCCCCAAAATGTTCCGAAAAACAGCTGGAAAAACAGATGTGCATGGCAGAAACCAGAAGAGCAGCTGGCAACTGCACACGTGTCCACAGAGGGGGCTCTGCGTGCTACTTATGGCACGTATGCCACAGGTTTGGCATCACGGATGTGGAGTTTTCTGCTTGAGCAAGGGGGTTGGACTAGAAGACTTCCAAAATTCCTTCCAACTCTGTTATTCTGTATAAATTTGATGAGCACAAAATCAGATGGATCTAATTTTGTATTCATTGAGTTATTAACATAACTCGCGGTGTAAAGGAATATTAATGGTGGCACTCATCTAACTTTGCCTTCTCCAGGAACTCCAGCCCACCACACTTCATTCTAATGGAAGAGGCAAGCTTCGTTTGTGCTACATTCTAAAATTTGAATGAGCATCTTTGTATATTTTGTGGCACAATTGTTTGAATAAATGCATTATGAATGCTAAAGTCCCAATGCCCAAGTTTGCTCACAAAAGGAAGGCAGGGGGAAGGCAATAGAATGTGTAACATGTTTAACTAACCCAAAGATGAAGCTTCATTGTTAAGAATGATTGTAAATATTTACTCTCACAAAAGACAGGGCCAACTGCTACCACAATGGCTACATACTGCAATTCATAGAAACACATTAATGTTGAACAAGTTTATTCTTCTTGTAACTGCTGCTAAAGTTAAACTGTTGCTAAAGTTAATCTGCCTGTTTCCTCAACACGAGGGGAATGTGTGTGTTAGCTGGATTACCAGAGATTTCTTGCCAGATTATTTATTTACTTAGCGTATAGCGTATTTCTTGCCAGAAATACACTGGTATTTCAAACATTTCATTCCATTTAAAAAGAAGTTCAGCCTGTTGGAAAGATGTTGTGTTAACTCTGGAACCCTTCGGTTCATTCACACAGAGTGTTTAGCAGAACACATGTGTAAATTCAACAGTATTTGTCTACAGAAATTTATTTCTGCTTCCAAAGGACAAGTGCTCCCAAAAGTTCAGACATCCTGTTTTGCTGCGACACTGCAAACCCAGTTCCTAGGAATCTTTCTGACTAGTATAAAGTTCATCTGCCTTGAATCCACACTGTATATCAGACATTAATACAATTGAACAGGTCTAGAGGTATTTCATGAGATGAGTCTTCTACTCCTCTGCTCACAATAGAATCCCTTACACCACCTGGCTTGAAATTTTGGGTTTGGACAACCTGGAACGATGGTCTGACCTAAGCATAGTACACCAAATTGTCTGCTACAACCTTGAACCTGTCAACGACTACTTCAGCTTCAACCTCAATTGTACACGGGCAAACAATAGATACAAACTCAAGGTTGACCACTCCAAACTCAATTGCAGAAAATAGGACTTCAGCAACAGTGGTAAATGCCTGGAATGCTCTACCCGACTCTGTTGTTATATCCTCAAGCACCCCACAGCTTCGGCCTCAAACAGTCCACCGTGGACCTCACCCCATTCCTAAGCGGTCCGTAAAGGGGACGTGAACCAGAGTGCCTACCGTCCCTATTCTACTGTCCCCATTTATTTGTACCCATTTCCTGTGTTCATGTCCATGTTTATACTTAGACCTGTTGTCTTGTATATTTTTGGCAAACTAAATAAAATAAAATAGTAGTAGCAATGGTACGAGGTGGCGCAGTGGTTAGGGTGCAGTACTGCAGGCCACTTCAGCTGACTGTTATCTGCAGTTCAGCGGTTCAAATCTCACTGGCTCAAGGTTGACTCAGCCTTCCATCCTTCCGAGGTGGGTGAAATGAGGACCCAGACTGTGGGGGCGGTATGCTGACTCTGTAAACCGCTTAGAGAGGGCTGAAAGCCCTATGAAGCGGTATATAAGTCTAACTGCTATTGCTATATAACTTCAGAGAATCTATGTCCACCACAACAAGCATTAGTAATTTCTGATTCCTTGCCATCAGCTAACATTCCTGGGAATTTCTGAAGGCCAAATAGGGGAACCTCAACCTGAGTTCCTAACATAGGCAAGCAATATCAACACAGAGAAAAAGAGTAACCCAACTTAACGTCCATTCTTTTCTTTTGTTTGCATTTTGAGAATCCAAATTACTAAAAAGGAAAGTTTGCATGTATTCACGAGACAGAATTTTAGTTCTGGAAGGAGCCTTGGAGATTTCAGATCTGGCCTGAAAATCTCCAGGAGTTAAATGACAGAAGCAAAAGAGTATTATTTTATGTCTGAAATACAGTATCTCTTCTCCATCATTCCATTACTGGAAGCTCCATCCCTGGAGGCTTTTAAGAAGAGACTGGACAGTCGCTTGTCTGGAATGGTATTAGCATCTCCTCCTTGAACAAAGGGTTAGACTAGAAGACCTCCAAGCTCCCTTCCAACTCTGATATACTTTTTACTCTCCTAAGCTTATCTCTTTAAAATGCATTTTGATCACCAACTCTAAGCTTATGTGGTTATTTTTTCCCCAATGTTTTGTTAGCTTGTTAAAAGTTGAATAGTTGTGTTGTTGCCTCCTTAGTGAGCCTGCAGAGCATAAAGTCATTTCTTCCATACTCAGCACTCCTTTTGATAGGCAGATCATCCCAATCCTTGGTAGCTAAATGGATTTTAATTGTTAGAACTGCATTTTCAAAGTCCTGCTAATCATTTCTTGGACTGTGCTTTTTTTTTTCCTTCTTACCATTTAGTTTACAAAGCAAAAAGAGAGAGGTTTATTTGTAGAAAGAATGCTGTCCCTTATTTTTTTCCTCCTCATTTAAAGCTCATCTAAATTGCTTTAACAGAGGAATACAATCAAGATCAAGGGAGATACTAATACCACTCTATAAAGCCTTATTAAGACCACACCTAGAGTACTGCATCCAGTTTTGATCACCATACTGTAAAAAAGATGTTGAGACTCTAGAAAGTGCAGAGAAGAGTAACCAGGATAATTAGGGGACTGAGACTAAAATATACGATGAACAATTGCAGGAATAGTCTACTGAAGAGAAGGACCAGGGGAGAGATGATAGCAGTCTTCCAATATCTCAGGGGTTGCTACAAAGAAGAGGGAGTCAAGCTATTCTCCAAAGCACCTGAGGGCAGGACAAGAAGCAATGGGTGGAAACTAATCAAGGAGAGATTAAATTTAGAAATAAGGAGAAATTTCCTGACACTTAGAACAATTAATCAATGGAACAAAAGTTGCCTTCAGAAGTTGTGGGGGCTTCATCACTTGAGACTTTCAAGAAGAGTTTGAACTTCTATTTGTCAGAAATGGTGTAGGGTCTCCTGCTTGAGCAGAGGGTTGGACTACATGACCTATAAGATCCCTTCCAACTTTATTAATCTGTTAAATTTGTTAAAACAGTAGTTTCTAATTCAGGATGCAGTGCCTTGTAGAGAGAGTAAAATAGACAGGCAAATTGCCTGAAATTTGCAGCTTTGTGGTTTAGGATTATCTTGCAGATTCTTTAATTTTCAACCACAGGAGAAAAGGAGGAAGATAATATTGTCTGCTATTGTTAATTCTATATATTGTGATTACTTTGCAAAAAGAGATGTATACTTAATAGAAGTATATTATTACATACTAGAGAAACTAATTAAATGAGGCTTGCCAGTTGGTCTCTTCTGCTGGTAACATTATGTATGCCTCTTTATTATTAAAAAATCCGGGATGGGAAGTTGAAATGACAAACTATCCTAAAACACTGGTATTTTCTGGTGGTTTGCATCCAAACATTAATGAGCTTTGACCTCTGCTTAGCTTCTGAGATTAGCAAAGGGGCAGCCATCTGCTATGGATTTTATCAATGTGCTAAATTTAATTTACTGTACTTCCTGGGGTTATTGAAACTCTCCAGTCAATATTACAATCTCCCTGTCTCACATTGAGGCCACGATACACAACTTCCTACACTGATTTGGAGGCCATAGTCATTTCTAAACGAAGTGTGGAAAATTTACAAAGACAGAAACCTTTTGATGTAGTCTTCTTCTACCAGAAATAGGATCTGGTTCCTTCTCATATTTTTTTTCCCCCATAACATTAAGAGAAAAGCTTAAATCACCTTTTCACAGCCTTCTCTCTGTGTGTTTTGTTTAGGTTTTAGTTAGAATGGCTAGCCACGATAAATTGATTGCTTCGGGTTTTCTGGCCTCACTTGTTCTTTATTGTATTTCCCTCCCTTATTTTAATATTGATAGCATTGAATCAATTTTATCTTATTTCATATGCTTCTTGGGAAAATGTTGTATTTTGAAAAAGGGCAATATGTCTGAGATTGCAAGTATTTATTTGTATGCATGGGGAACATGTCCTAGTTACAGTTGTTTGCAAAAATGGAAATAAGACTTTGGCGATGCAGATTTGATTTTCTCACCATCGTATTCAAACTAAGCCCATCTCTGTGTTTCATTTTCCATTTCTAATGACATAATCTGAACTGAATCAACTTTGTGTACCGTAAACTCTATAATAACCAATGTTATTCTCTTCCCAATCATTTTTTAAACTATTATATCTTGGGAATTTGGGATGTTTAACCTCAACGACAGATATTCTGCTTCAAAACAGAAATGAGGGGGGGGGGAATGAAATATTTATAATATTCCTCTTTCTTTTTATACATGCAGCTTTAGGCACAATGCTAGAAATAGATTCCATTTTATTTCAACCTATATTGGATGTTGAATATTTCAATACATATTTCCAATTTCCAGGAGGCTCTACCGGTTTTCAAATTAAGCTCCCCTCCCAATCTTTGGAATTAAATTCAGAAAAAAAACCAAATCATCAATACTGACATTCAATCAAACACCCACAAAATTAATTAAATGAATTAATTAAAAACATTTAACATTATATTAAAGCATGTTTAAAGCATTAAGGAATGTTGTAGTATCATATGATTTAATTCAATTTTTTTGTTATGTGATTTAATTCAAGCTGTTAGGCCTGCAGCCATCTTTTCTTTTGGATCTTTGGCCTGCCACACTTTCTATTATTCTGTTAGCCATTTTCTATTGTGGGAAAATGGGAGGCAGGATTGTAGGATTTAGATGGTATGTAGTCACAACAAAATTCTTTCTAGAAAACCAAGGTCATCCTTTGTCTCTGCACCTCTGCACCTGACCGGAACTGGATGGGTGGAACTGCCAGCATGACAGTGGAAGATTGGACCATGTGATGGACTTGTGGAAGTGGGGGCAAGTTTGTGAACTTTCAATTGGTTGGAGAAAATGGGGAAGCTTTCAGATTCGGGTTTTCCCAGATGTGCCAACACGGCTCTCTTAATAAATTGGAACTTTGAGCAATACTTTGCCTTGGTCTCTGATTTACTTTTGGATGCTCTTTGGACCCCTGACACAGACTTTAGCTAACATTAAATAATGTTACTTGTACTATCATGTGATTTCATTCAAAAAATACCCATCAATGTAGTTCTCTCTTTGCATTTTCTCTCAAAGGGGCTAAAAACAGCATTTCCTAACTCAATCTTTGTGGCTGTTCACTTCTCACCTGGCCTGGTTCTGAAGTAGGCCACATCTCAATAGTGGTTTCAGCCTTGGAGTTGGGGTGGTCCTATCCTGTTTCTGTTTCTCTATAACTTGACAGTCACTTAAACTGAGAATGGAAGAAAATATCTCCAGTTAAATATCACAATGCAGTCCTCCACACTTTTATTGCCACAAAATTTGAGAAGGACAAATCAGAAAATGGCTGCTGAATGGAAAAGGCTTGCTTGGTGACAAAATGGCAGCTACGGTAGCCATCACCGCTTCCAGAGCCGAGGTGGCGCAGTGGTTAGGGGGCAGTACTGCAGGCCACTTCAGCTGACTGTTATCTGCAGTTCAGCGGTTCTAATCTCACCGGCTCAAGGTTGACTCAGCCTTCCATCCTTCTGAGGTGGGTGAAATGAGGACCCAGACTGTGGGGGCGATATGCTGACTCTGTAAACCGCTTAGAGAGGGCTGAAAGCCCTATGAAGCGGTATATAAATCTAACTGCTATTGCTACTATTGCTATTCCAAACACTCAACTTAGCAGCTGGCAGACGGAGGCAAAAATAATTCCAAAGCACGAGAGCTGCAGGCTTGCCATTTTAATTTACTAAGAATACCTATGATGCCCGTGTAGTATTACAATAATAATTGGAATTTAATACGGGGAATACTAATGCTGGGGGTAGGATGTGGGTGATGCTTTGAAGATGCCAGCTTCCAGTCATCCTGTGATGCTTTATTTATTTATTTCTAACGAGGTAGCAAAAGAAAGGAATGGTTTCATAAATGCATTGCTGATTGCCACGAAAACCCGGAATTATTATGTGTCTGTTCTTTGTTAGCAGAGTAAGGGATGAGCTGCGTTCCTCCACTCCGTGTGATAGTCTACGGAGTAAAATCTGTGTGTATTACTCTGCCAGATGTTGGCTTAATAAAAGATATCAATTTGCCTAGTTTGTCTCTCATTCTCCGAAACCAATATAGCAGCAATAATCAACCCCTAACTGTCTTTCATAGGTCATCTGTTTAATCCTCATTCAATTCCGATGCCATTATGCTGGATCAGTGTCAGGAGTAACAGAAGGTTTTGACTTTAAATATGATTTCTGTCTCCAAATTGCAAATCTCCAATTTAGTTAGCTGCTGCCAGCCAGGAGGCTGTCAGATCAACATCACATCCCTTTTGTTCTTCAGAGGATAAGCCTAATGGTCTAATCTGTTCACGGGAATTCAAATGGCTGAAAATGAAACTCAGTTTCTTTGAAGAAATACAGAGGAAGAACACAGCTCAGCAAGTCATTTTTTTTTTCCACCCAATGTGTCTGACAGAAATGAACTACTTTCAGTGGGGCTCGTGCAGAATAGCTACCTCTCCGTTTTGAATTAGGAGGATGTTGTTGTTCTTTGGAATCTATGGTCTGCCACTCTAGCCAACTTTTCAAATTTGCATCGCTTTTTTTTAAATTGATTTCTTTTGAGTAGCGTGACCTGCCCAGGTGGCATAAAACATTAATAAATGATGGTTATCTGTTCTCCCAAATGAGTATACATGAAATGCATGAAGAACGGTTGCAGGAACTGGGTATGTCTAGCTTAATGAAAAGAAGGATTAGGGGGTGACATGATAGCAGTCTTCCGATATCTCAGGGG